>NC_047104.1:55589589-55889589 GCF_902500255.1 Thalassophryne amazonica
AGATGGTCCTGGGATCGCTTTCCAGCTTGTCCTTCATGTGTAGAGATTGCATATTCTCCCTGTGTTTGTGTGGGTGAATTGGAAACTTTAATTTGACTGTAATTTCTGTCTAAGGTTTTAGAAAATGTTGTCTTTTTACAGTTACAATCATTTTTAGAAGACAATCTCATCCTTGAAAAATTCCAATCTGGGTTTAGATCACGACACAGCACTGAGTCAGCACTTTTAAAAGTTCATAATGATATTACTCTGTCAGTGGATGCAGGGAATCCCACTGTGCTGGTTCTGTTGGACCTCACAGCAGCCTTTGATACTGTGGATCACACAGTACTTGTCTCCCGGTTAGAACATTTTATTGGCATTCAGGGTACTGCACTTAAGTGGTTTAGATCATATTTGGCAGAAAGGAACTTTTCTGTCATGATTGGGGACCTCTCCTCATCAACTGCTCATCTGTCTTGTGGAGTGCCGCAGGGTTCTGTCCTTGGGCCAATTCTATTTTCTTTGTACATTCTGCCATTGGGGTCAATTATATCCCAGCACAACCTGTCCTTTCATTGTTATGCAGATGATCTGCAAATCTATCTGCCTGTGAGGACTAATGGGAGTGATGCTTTGTCATCATTATTTAATTGTATTTGTGATGTAAAGCAGTGGCTGTCCCAAAACTTCCTTTACCTGAATGGTGGTAAAACTGAGATCATGGTGTTTGAGCGCTCTGGCATGCCAAATGTGGTAACACCAAATTTTGGTGCTTTGGCTAACTATGTAAAACCAGCTGTCAAGAATTTGGGAGTGATATTTGACAGCTGTTTGAGGTTCGATCAACAGATAAATTCTGTTGTCAAAGCTAGTTTTTTCCAACTTCGCCTTTTGGCTAAAATAAAGCACTTTCTCAGTAGACGTGATCTTGAGACGGCCATTCATGCTTTCATCAGCTCCAGACTTGATTACTTTAATGCACTTTATTTGGGCATTAATCAGTCATCTCTTGCACGTCTCCAGTTGGTGCAGAATGCTGCTGCTTGTCTTTTAACAAATGATTTTAGATGTGAGCATATTACGCCCGTCCTGTACTCACTCCACTGGCTTCCAGTTCATTTTAGAATTGATTTTAAATTTTAATGTTTGTTTTTAAAGCTATTTATGGCCTTGCACATCCCTACTTGTCTGAAATTTTAACTTTGCGCACCTACAGTAGGACATTAAGGGCGTCTGGCCAGCTTTACTTACATGTTCCAAGGTCAAGATATAAACGCTGGGGTGATCATGCTTTCGCGGTAGCTGGCCCGAGACTGTGGAATGAGCTGCCTCTTGAGTTACGTACTATTCCTGACCTAGCACTTTTTAAATCTAAATCTAAGTTAAAGACTTATTTAAACTGGCTTTTAACACTTAGTGGGGAGGTGACATGTTCTGTTATTTTTATGTTCTTTTTTATGTGTTGTTTTAAAATTTTATTCTATATGTGTTTTATTTTTGTGAATTTGTGTTTTTAATGTTAAGCACTTTGGACACCAGTCGGTGCTGTAAAGTGCTTTATAAATAAATGTTGATTGACTGATTGATTGATTGATTGTATGTGTGAGTGAGAGTATGAATGAAATTGTCTGTCTACATTTTGCCCTATGATCACTTGGATGGGCTCCAGCTCCACTGTAACCTTTGATTGGAATAAGGGGGTATAGAAAATGAATGACTGAATGCTACATTCTAGAATTTGTCAAAGTCCGCCTGGAAAAAATTGACTGCTTTCTCCTTGACCAGATTTGTTTTGGTTTTCTTGTTGCAGCAGTGATTTTAGCTCATCAGAAAAGTCGATAAACTAGAGACAGTTTGTGTAGAACCAGCAAAATAGTTGTCAAGGGACTGTGACATTATCACGTCGGACCTCAGTATTTGCTCATATACTGTCTCATCAAAACGTTCTCTCAGTTTCTCCCTTGTTTCACTCGGGGTCTCCACAGCTGATCGGATATGGATCTGCATGTTGATTTGGCACACGTTTTGCACCAGATGCCCTTCTTGATACAACTCCAGATTCCATGGACAATGGGTAGGAAAGTAGGAAACTCATGAGAAATTGTATAGAACCAGCCCAAGATTTGTTGAGGGGCTGTAACATCATCAATTTAGAGATATATATTTGCCCATATACTAAACAGTAAAACATTTAGTCCTTTTGGCTTCTCCCTTTTACAGTTGTGGTCGCCGCAGCAATTCCAATGTGGACGCCAATACTTATTTGACATGTTTTACACCAGATGCCCTTCCTGTTGTATCTGCACATTTCATGGATAACAGTAAATGGACTGCATTTATATAAAGCGTCTTTCCATCTATAACAGAAACTCAAAGTGCTTTACAATGATGCCTCACATTCACTCACTCAGACACACTCACACTGATGTCAGGGTGCTGCCATGCAAGGCACTCACTACACAGTCGGAGCGACTTGGGGATTAAGGACCTTGCCCAAGAGTCTGTTGAGATTGTCCGGCCAGGCTGGGGATTGAACTGAGATTCCTCTGGTCTGAAGCCCACTGCTTAACCACTAGACCATCTACATCTACAGCTATCCTCAGTAACTGCCGGTGGGCATCACACTGAGCACCAAAATGCGGCAACATCATCCTGTGCTCTTCTTCTTCTTCAAAAAAAAAAACCTTCCCATCACCTCCCCACATAACGGATAATTGGCACAAGTGGTCTTTAACTGAGAACCTTCTGGTTTGTCAGCAAGTGTGCTAACATCTTGGCTTCACGCCACCTTATGTATGTACATATACTGTACTGAATGTCTGCCTAATATTCAGTTGGGTGCACACACTCACACACACACACACACACACACACACACACACACACACCCACACACACACACACACACACCACACAAAGCTTTCTTATCTCTCCAATTCCCTTATCCAGCTGAATATGATGACTGGCTTTTGGAATGACCTCCAGGCAAAGGACAAGGCCTTGTTCTGCGGCGCTCTGTGCACCCTCCCCTTCCCCTGCTCTCTTTCTTCCTGCCTCGGAATGAATCGAAAAGATTGGTGACCTTGCAGCAGGTCTGCGAGCGAAATGAGCTACATCTTGTCACAGACAGAACAGGCCATTTGAAACCTGGTTTGTTGACTTTGAAAAGGCCGGCGATCGCCGTACTGATAAGTGGAAGGGGTGTAAAGCCACAGCTTTTATTCTGAAAATCAAAAGACAGGTCTGATGGAAATATGTCTGCAGTGGTGTTAAGCATATCATGGCAGGATGCTTATCAGTGAGTATCTTTGCACAGAGGAATAAAGGACAGACAGTAGCAGTGTCTCTGCTGTTGGCAAGCTGCGGGCATGAAACAAAAACAGCCAATGAAGCTTCTCAGCAGCCCTTATGCCAATAACCAGGAATATGTTAATGATTTTCAGAAAGTAAATTAACTTTAAGGGTTTCTTACCAGTGTGCCGTCTCTGGGATAGGATTTAAAATTCATTATCTGCACAGTTTTCCAAATCCACATGATGGTTCAGACAGACAAAGTCTGGAAACAAGCGCAAATGAGCAAACCCGCCGTGTGTATATGTGTGTGTGCGTGCGTGCGTGTGTGCATGAGTAAGGAGCTTTCCAAACAAAAGCTGGCATCTCGCATGGCCTGCACAAATGTTTGTCTAATGTAAACCACCATATAGGAGCAACTAATTAGGGGTGTCAGGCTGCATGTGGCTGAGAAATCTCAGCCAACTGTCAGCCGATTCAGATCGCTCCCAATCAGCAAGGAGACAAAAAAGGGAAGAAAGGCAGAAGAAGATCCGGCAACTGGGAGCGTGGGACCTGAGCGGGGGGCAATTAGCAGCCAAGGTGAAGCCACTTATTGTCGTCAAAAACACTATGCTAGCCATGCATGTTAGACTGCTACCTTCCCTGCCACTTCACCAGCATCCGATGGCACTTTTGTAATTAGGCTGAGATTGTGGAGCAGTGCAGCATGGCGGCGGTATCTGGCGTCGCATTAAATGACACATGAAGGAGAGCATGCTGAGTAGGCGGTGCAGCAGTGCCTTAAGCACACCCAGATGGCAACGTAGGCCTTCGATTTTAAAGTAGGTGTTGGGCCGGCCAACTGAAGCCCAGATAAAAGGTCATGATGACCCAGCGTGAGGTTGGTGTCATGCTCATTAAAAAGCTCAGAATGAGGAGGAGACATTCCCAGCTGCCACGCCCGGCTTTTAAAGACCAAACCAAGAAAGGGTGAGTCCTCCCTTACAGAGGTCGTAGAAACCCTGGTAACAGATATTAAACATGCAGACCTGCAGAAAGAGGCACATGATACTTGAAAATCCACGGCAAACAAAAGGCAGGTATTATAAAGTACAGAACTGTGAGCAAGCTCTCAAAGATACACCTCCCACCCCACCTACCCACTGCCAGGGCCGTTTCAAGGAATTTGGGGGGGGGAGGCAAGCAAAATGGACTTGGAGGCCCCCCTATGCCTCACCACCCCGCCCCGTCTGCCCAAAGCCTACATGAACCACAGCATAGACACACTGTTTAAGCTCACACTTTATATTTACAAAATACTTCTTTGACAGTGTATTTGAACATTTGCAAAAACCCCACCACCATGTAAAGAGAGTGCAAATTGTATAGTAACTACAAAATCCAAAATACTTCAAAAATGTGCATAGTAACTAAATCAAACATACTTCAAAAATGTTATTAAAAAATAAGTTATTAACAAAAGTAATATTTAAATGTGAACAGGTATAAGTTGTTAACTTAAGGGGGAGGAGATGTGGTATCGTAGATACTATGTTTGTATGTCTACATATGAGTCCTTGGGTGTTATGCTCATAGAGTCCAGCAGAGAGCGATGTGAGATCACTGAGTTGTAAAGTGTACATGTTAACTTTACCAATGAAGTTGTCTGAGCGTGGTTCAGTAGATTACATTTTGGGAAACTCAGTTCACGAGTGGACATTAATCATTTATGAAGATGAAACACTGGCGGGTAGCTTATAAAAACATTATATTTTGTTGACACGTAGGCCTGATTTATCCAATGTAAATGATCACTTACCACTGTCTTGTATTTTTTCTTCCTCTTCTTTTCTCTTCTTTCTTTTGTGGCTGCCTGACAGATAACTCTGCTTCATGATTGTTGAAGTTTTATATTTTTATGGTGTTCTGAGTCCCGTCGAGCTCCAATGCGCAACTGCGCTGTATGCCTCTCTCTACCCCAAACTTTACACCTCACCCGTTGAGTATCGTCACATGGCTAGCTAATTGTGGGAGGGGCCCCCTTGAGTGGGATTCCGATAACAGTGTCACTGCATTACTCTGCATATTTATTTTAGCTTGTTTTACATTGGATGCCCTTCCTGACACAACCCTACTCATTTATCCGGGCTTGGGTAAATGGACTGCATTTATATAGTACTTTTTCCATCTGCATCAGACACTCAAAGCGCTTTACAATAATGCCTCACATTCACCCCGATATCAGGGTGCTGCCATACAAGGTACTCACTACACATTGGGAGCAACTAGAGGATTAAGGACCTTGCCCAAGGGCCCTTGGTGATTTTCTGGGCAGGCTGGGATTTGAACCAAGGATCCACTGGTTTCAAGCCCAACGCTTAACCACTAGACCATCACCTCCGCTGGGACCGGCACTCAGTGTACTGGCTGCACAACCCATGTAGCTGAGTTAGTTTGATGCTGTTTTTATTTCACTTTAATACCTTCACCAACAAAGCCGGAGGAGGTTACGTTTTTGCCTGTCTGTCTGCTACCTGAAAGATTTATTTCCTGATAGGTAAGAACTGATTCATTTTTAAAGGTCATAGATCAAAGGTCAAAGTCAAGAAAAATTTGGAAAATGGGAAAATCCCTATCTTTAACATAGAATGAATTTGCAAAAAAATCACAACTGTAAAAAAAACATCAAATTTCTTTCATGTTTGAGAGGTTTATGTAGGATGGTATCCTTTATTGATTGAAAAAGTTAGATTTGGATCTTTTCCAAATTACTGATTTTGTGGCCATTTAAATTTAACATTGAAAACCCCATTTACTGTATATTTTACATTATATCTTAAACAAAAATGCCCCAATCACTCTCATATTTGAAAGTGAGGTGCAGACTGGTACTCACTATCACCTGACAAAGTTTGATCCAAATCTGATGCAAATTGTGTACCATATTTTCCGGACTATAAGTCGCACCGGAGTATAAGTTGCACCAGCCACTTTATCCATTATGAAGAAAAATAAACCATAAATAAATAAGTCACATGGACATACATGTATGTTAACATGAAAAGTTCAGATGATAATATTGTGACGGCTACCGTTTTCGGATGCATATTTCACCAGTCATAACTTGTAATCTGCAGAGTATGATTTTCTTTTTGGTGGCATTTTTTCGGGCCTTCTCCGTTGTCTTGTTATCAGTAATGTTGACATTTTTATTTTCTATGGTAGTCAGGAACAGTCACACAAGCCTTGAGCGCCCTCTAGTGAGCTGCAATTTACCTTTGGATATGTTTGTATTTTGCGGACCACATTGCGAGCCGAACCATAACCCGCAACATCACTGAACGGTTCTTTTGTAACATATTACCCGCTGTGGACCATAGTACACACCAGGTGTCAGCTGCCGATGTTCGTGCAGCACCTACCTGCGCAGCTCATGACCTCCCCGTGGTGTCGACGCCAGCTCCTTCCAAGTGCAGACACTAATCCTCCGCTGTCGCTCACCCAGTGCTCCACACAGCTCTCAGCGTCAACTTAAACACTCTGCTCACACTGATATCCAAGGGTTGAAGCTGTTTTGTTAGCCCTCCGGGAATAACAGCAAGCACCGTGTTCGTCTGCTTCACACGCTGTTTCACAATCATTGTCTGGGTGAGGTGAGGAATACGCATCCAATGTTCTGTTCTCTGATTGGTTATCACGACCAGCGTGACCTATAGGGCGGCCGCCATACTACAGTGCCCATGATGCATGACATTTTTGTTTCCGGTGACCATTTTAAAACATAGAGCGACTCTGTCAAGTAAAATTGTTTTATTACGGTAAATTAATTGAGAATCTACCGGTATATTTTTCATTTATAAGTTGCTCTGGAGTATAGGTTGCACCCCCGGCCAAAACATGTAAAAAAGTGCGACTTATAGTCCGAAAAATACGGTATTTTGTGGACATTTGAGTTTAATATTGAAAAGCTCATTTGATGAACATTTTGCATTATATCTCAATCAAACGTGTCTTATTTTTCTGTTATGGATTTATCTACACCACCAAAATTGGACAGAGGCTCCAATTTATGCCTGTTTATCTATTTTCCAATTGTCAGTTGGAAACCAAGTGCCAAAAAGCAATGACAAATTTTGCAGAGCAGAGATCACCAGTGATCTGTGAAAGCTATCTGAAAAAGAATTCAGAAACCAAAAAAGATGGACAAAAAATAAATAAATAAATAAAAATCCTGACAACACCACAAAAAAACAAAACAAAACTTTGTTTCAAGTGAATGAACTAAATACATCCTGACATTTGATCACATCTAATTTAACTTATGAAAAGCCACTTCAAACAGGATTCTGACCTTGAAATTTTTTTCCAAGGTAAAATTTTGTGGTATTGGAAACAAGTGTTGTCGGAGGATTGCACTCTATGAGCGCGATGCTTTAGTTTGTTTGTTTGCCTGTTTGTTTGTGAACAGCCTGGAGCCCACAGTTTTTCAAATATCATTATGAAATTTTTTACTGAAGATTCAAATCCTGATAGGCAAGAACTGCTTCAATTTTCAAGGTCACAGGTCAAAGGTCAAAGTCAGGAAAAGTCTTGGAAAATTGAAAAAATATTTAACATTGAACAAATTCATAACCCTGTCAAAAAAGATCAAATTTATTTTATATTTGAGAGCATCATGTAGAATGGTATCCTTTATCAACTGACAGTTTGCCCTGGATCTAACCCAGACTACAGATCTGGCAGCAGATGCTCTACAGCAATGATGGAATGCGAAAGTCTGTCCGATTGAACTGGGATGCAGAGGCTTTGTGGCTTCTTCCACCATCAGGCTGCTGAAACACCTTGGTATACATGGACAGGCTCTGCGACAGACAGATCAGTCTCTGAAGCGGCCGAAAGAAGCAGCCAGTGGATATGGGTCAAGCGGAAGGACCATTGCTGGGCTCAAAGAAAAGCAACATAACCCACACACTAATCCCCTCACCCTACATGAGAACTCAGGTCAGAACCCTACAGGAGGTGGGTGAACAAGGTATACGGTCAGCTATTGGCTTGAATCAGGGAAGAGGATGCCCCTGTCCTATATGGTCCCATGGGCTGTGCCATTTAAACAACTAGGCAGTTTTCATAATTGGCCACAGGACACAAGCTCAGGGTTGATCACCCTGTAGCTGGGCACCTTTGATGAGAGTGTCTTGTGCATAGACATCCCATAACAGACAGGTATTTTCACATGACCTGGAACGCTGAGCCGCCCATCCTGAAAGGTTGAAGCACTGCAGCGGTCTCATGCTGTCAGTGGAAAATACATGCTCTGCGCTTGTAATCACTGTCGATTCTCTGGCTGTTTTCCCCGCCGTTATTTACATTTAAGACATGAATACTTATGAAGTCAGATTTTTGCTAACTGTTGATCCTTTCTCCCTATAAGACTGCAAATGAAGCATAAAGTGGGGCTCCTGTCAAGAGAAAACTCTTTTTTTTTTCTCTGTGGTTGGACAGCGAAGAGGTGCTGTTCGTGACGTGTGATTCAGCATTTGGCGTTCACCTCTTTGCTCAGTTACGTAATATTGAGACATTCTCAGCGCAAAACTGCTCAGAGTTTCACAAATATGGACATGGTTATTTCCACTGTCATCCAGTAGATGACAGTGTTGCTGGCTATAGTTTGCGCTCTACTGCGCTTAAGCTCTCGCAGTGAAACCATGTCTGAAGGAGAGCACCAGCAGCAGCTACCATTGTTTGTTACAGCCAATGGCAGTATTACTATTTTCATGTTAGATATATTATGTTTATCTTAATGTATGGCAAGCAAAATTATTTAGACTTACAGACTGAAAAAACAGAATTTTCAGTTTTGCGAATGCTTTTTTAACAAATGAAAAAAAAAAAACGATATATTTACAAATACACATTTATTTGTAAAAACCAACACACAAGTCACAAATCAGAAATTTGTGTTTGTGGATCACAAAATGTGTACAAATTGAGGAATATTTGTAAACTGCCCTATGTGCATTTGCGGGTATGACAGTGTTGCTTTGTGTGAATCGCGAGCTGTTTCTTTGTGGATTTGTGCAGTTTTGCGGTCAGAATGTCTCAATATTGTGTAACTGAGCAAAGTGCTGAATGTGTGTAATCGGTGATCCACAAATACTGAATCACACTTCACAAGCAGAATTTTCAGTTTTGCAAATGAAAAAATTATATATTTAAAAATACACATTTATTTATAAAAACCAACGCACAAGTTACAAATCAGAAATTTGTTAGTGGATCACAAAGCACGTGTACAAATCAAGGGATATTTGTAAATCACCCTCTGTGCATTTCCAAGTATGAATGAGACAAATTTGACTCCACACCAAATGATGCATGTGCAGTGAAGGCAGGGCGAACCATTTTTTTTTTTTGGGGTGGGATTTGGTCGGTGACACTGCATCTGATCCACATTACGGATTTAAATTTAACATTGAAAACCATTTTTAATGTATATTTTACATTATATCCATCAAACATGCCCCAATTACTCTCATATTTGACAGTGAGGTGCAGACTGGTGTCCCATTGAGATGAGGTGAACGTTGAGATGAGGTGCGTCGCGCTACTGCGCATGCGTGCACATGCGCACATCGCTCTACCCCAGACTTGAAGATGTCACCCCTCGAGATGAGGTGCCTCGTGCAACTGCACATGTGGAGATGATGTAACTCGCTCGACATGCAACTGCGCATGCTCATTTTTTTCCCCTCTACCCACCACCGAGAAGAATTCACATATGTTTCAAAGTTTTTTTTATTAATTGTATTCCGTGTATTTCTAGCATAGTAAGTAAAACATTTTCTGTATTTTACATTAAGAGCATAAATGTATGTATATGTATATTTTGCCTGTCAAAATAAGCTAACTCCAGGTTAAAAATACTTATCGTTTTATAGTGAGCAGATTTTATACATTACTACGTTCAGATGAACAATTTATACATTTACTTGCCCATCAACATAAGCGAACTTCGTCAAGTAATTTATTCAGTGCATGCATGTGCAGTTACGCGAGGAACCTCATCTCGATGATGCATATCATCTCGACAGAACACCGGCACTCAATATCGCCTGACAAAGGTTTATCTGAATTTAATATTGAAAAGGTCATTTGGTGTACATTTTGCATTATATCTCAGTCAAAATGCCTCAATCATTCTGATGTTTCTGTTACGGATTTACAACCCCAATTCCAGTGAAGTTGGGATGTTGTGTAAAATGTAAATAAAAACAGAATACAATGATTTGCAAATCCTCTTCAACCTATATTCAGTTGAATACACCATAAAGATAAGATATTTAATGTTGAAACTGATAAACTTTATTGTTTTTGTGCAAATATTTGTTCATTTTGAAATGGATGCCTGCAACACGTTTCAAAAAAGCTGGAACAGTGGTATGTTTACCACTGTGTTACATCACCTTTCCTTCTAACAACACTCAATAAGTGTTTGGGAACTCAGGACACTAATTGTCGAAGCTTTGTAGGTGGAATTCTTCCCATTCTTGCTTGATGTACGACTTCAGTTGTTCAACAGTCTGTATTTTGCGCTTCATAATGCGCCACACATTTTCAATTTGCAACAGGTCTGGACTGCAGGCAGGCCAGTCTAGTACCTGCACTCTTTTACTATGAAGCCACGCTGTTGTAACACATGCAGAATGTGGCTCGGCATTGTCTTGCTGAAATAAGCAGGGACGTCCCTGAAAAAGACGTTGCTTGGATGGCAGCATGTGTTGCTCCAAAACCTGGATGGACCTTTCAGCATTGATGGTGCCATCACAGATGTGTAAGTTGTCCATGCCATGAGCACTAACACACCCCCATACCATCACAGATGCTGGCTTTTGAACTTTGTACTGGTAACAATCTGGATGGTTATTTTCCTTTTTTGTCTGGAGGACATGACGTGCATGATTTCCAAAAACAAATTGAAATGTGGACTCATCAGACCACAGCACACTTTTCCACTTTGCGTCTGTCCATTTCAAATGAGCTCAGGCCCAGAGAGGCGGCAGGGTTTCTGGATGTTGTTGATGTATGGCTTTCGCTTTGCATGGTAGAGTTTTAACTTGCACTTGTAGATGTAGGAATGAACTGTGTTAACTGACAATAGTTTTCTGAAGTGTTCCTGAGCCCACGTGGTAAGATCCTTTACACAATGATGTTGGTTTTTAATGCAGAGGGATCAAAGGTCACAGGCATTCAGTGTTGGTTTTTGGCCTTGCCGCTTACGTGTACAAAGTTCTTGAGATTCTCTGAATCTTCTGATTATATTATGGACTGTAGATGATGGAATCCCTAAATTCTTTGTAAATGAATGTCGAGAAACATTGTTCTTAACCTGCTGGACTATTTTTTTCATGCAGTTGTTCAATCAATCAATTTCAATCAATTTTTTTATATAGCGCCAAATCACAACAAACAGTTGCCCCAAGGTGCTTTATATTGTAAGGCAAGGCCATACAATAATTATGTAAAACCCCAACGGTCAAAACGACCCCCTGTGAGCAAGCACTTGGCTACAGTGGGAAGGAAAAACTCCCTTTTAACAGGAAGAAACCTCCAGCAGAACCAGGCTCAGGGAGGGGCAGTCTTCTGCTGGGACTGGTTGGGGCTGAGGGAGAGAACCAGGAAAAAGACATGCTGTGGAGGGGAGCAGAGATCGATCACTAATGATTAAATGCAGAGTGGTGCATACAGAGCAAAAAGAGAAAGAAACAGTGCATCATGGGAACCCCCCAGCAGTCTACGTCTATAGCAGCATAACTAAGGGATGGTTTAGGGTCACCTGATCCAGCCCTAACTATAAGCTTTAGCAAAAAGGAAAGTTTTAAGCCTAATCTTAAAAGTAGAGAGGGTGTCTGTCTCCCTGATCTGAATTGGGAGCTGGTTCCACAGGAGAGGAGCCTGAAAGCTGAAGGCTCTGCCTCCCATTCTACTCTTACAAACCTAGGAACTACAAGTAAGCCTGCAGTCTGAGAGCGAAGCGCTCTATTGGGGTGATATGGTACTACGAGGTCCCTAAGCTAAGATGGGACCTGATTATTCAAAACCTTATAAGTAAGAAGAAGAATTTTAAATTCTATTCTAGAATTAACAGGAAGCCAATGAAGAGAGGCCAATATGGGTGAGATATGCTCTCTCCTTCTAGTCCCCGTCAGTACTCTAGCTGCAGCATTTTGAATAACTGAAGGCTTTTAGGGAACTTTTAGGACAACCTGATAATAATGAATTACAATAGTCCAGCCTAGAGGAAATAAATGCATGAATTAGTTTTTCAGCATCACTCTGAGACAAGACCTTTCTGATTTTAGAGATATTGCAAATGCAAAAAAGCAGTCCTACATATTTGTTTAATATGCGCTTTGAATGACATATCCTGATCAAAATGACTCCAAGATTTCTCACAGTATTACTAGAGGTCAGGGTAATGCCATCCAGAGTAAGGATCTGGTTAGACACCATGTTTCTAAGATTTGTGGGGCCAAGTACAATAACTTCAGATTATCTGAGTTTAAAAGCAGGAATTAGAGGTCATCCATGTCTTTATGTCTGTAGACAATCCTGCAGTTTAGCTAATTGGTGTGTGTCCTCTGGCTTCATGGATAGATAAAGCTGGGTATCATCTGCGTAACAATGAAAATTTAAGCAATACCGTCTAATAATACTGCCTAAGGGAAGCATGTATAAAGTGAATAAAATTGGTCCTAGCACAGAACCTTGTGGAACTCCATAATTAACTTTAGTCTGTGAAGAAGATTCCCCATTTACATGAACAAATTGTAATCTATTAGACAAATATGATTCAAACCACCGCAGCGCAGTGCCTTTAATACCTATGGCATGCTCTAATCTCTGTAATGAAATTTTATGGTCAACAGTATCAAAGCAGCACTGAGGTCTAACAGAACAAGCACAGAGATGAGTCCACTGTCCGAGGCCATAAGAAGATCATTTGTAACCTTCACTAATGCTGTTTCTGTACTATGATGAATTCTAAAACCTGACTGAACTCTTCAAATAGACCATTCCTCTGCAGATGATCAGTTAGCTGTTTTACAACTACCCTTTCAAGCATTTTTGAGAGAAAAGGAAGGTTGGAGATTGGCCTATATTAGCTAAGATAGCTGGGTCAAGTGATGGCTTTTTAAGTAATGGTTTAATTACTGCCACCTTAAAAGCCTGTGGTACATAGCCAACTAACAAAGATAGATTGATCATATTTAAGATCGAAGCTTAAACAATGGTAGGGCTTCCTTGAGCAGCCTGGTAGGAATGGGGTCTAATAAACATGTTGATGGTTTGGATGAAGTAACTAATGAAAATAACTCAGACAGAACAATCGGAGAGAAAGAGTCTAACCAAATACCGGCATCACTGAAAGCAGCCAAAGATAACGATACGTCTTTGGGATGGTTATGAGTAATTTTTTCTCTAATAGTTAAAATTTTGTTAGCAAAGAAAGTCATGAAGTCATTACTAGTTAAAGTTAATGGAATATTCAGCTCAATAGAGCTCTGACTCTTTGTCAGCCTGGCTACAGTGCTGAAAAGAAACCTGGGGTTGTTCTTATTTTCTTCAATTAGTGATGAGTAGAAAGATGTCCTAGCTTTACGGAGGGCTTTTTTATAGGGCAACAGACTCTTTTTCCAGGCTAAGTGAAGATCTTCACAAAGTGCTGATCCTCACCCCATCTTTGTGAACAGTTGAGCCTTTTGGGGATGCTCCTTTTATACCCAATCATGACACTCACCTGTTTTGAATTAAGTGTTCTTTGAGCATTCATCAACTTTTTCAACTTTGCACAAAATTGATCAGTTTGAACATTAAATATCTTGTCTTTGTTGTGTATTCAGTTGAATATAGGTTGAAGAGGATTTTCAAATCATTGTATTGTGTTTTGATTTACATTTTACACAACGTCCCAACTTCATTGGAATTGGGGTTGTAATTCAGGATGAGTTGCACTTATCATTAAGCATCAATTGTTGTCCATTCGGCTGCTCCCACTTTATTCGGGGTCACGGCAGCAGATACAGCCAGATCTTCATTGGTAATTGGCACAAGTTTTACGCCGGATGCCCTTCCTGACGCAACTCCAGTGTCACCTGGAGAAACACACACAGCCGCTGGTGTTCTGAAGAGGTCTCCCATCCAAGTACTAAGCAGGCACCACTCTGCTTAGCTTCTGAGATCTGACGGGATCAGGCTGACACAGAGCAGACTTGCTGCTGTCATTAAGTATCAATTAAGAAAGAAATAAAGTAGCATGCATCACTTCAACATAACATTCCATTCATATCACCTTGAATACATGGGACCGGAATTAATTTCCTTTGTGCATATATCCATATGGTGTACTACCACTGTGTGACGAGTCAGTGTAATCGACAATATGGCTTAAGAGGCACTGTGCTGCCAAGATTCATGGACAGGCCAACAGACAGTTTCTGTATACTACCCCAAGTTTTTGTTTGTGGGGGATACAAAAACAAAATCACACACTAGGTGCTTCCAAAGCATCTCCTTTGCTGCTGATGATTAGTGCATGAAAACAGTGAAAGGAATGCACTTTTTTTTAACTACCTTAAGCCATGATTTGCTTTGCATAAACAACAACAACAACAATAGCGGGCAGGTTGTTCTGTAGAATCCACACAATGAGCTCAAGGGTTCCTCATAACATCTCATTATAGTTAATGAGCACTGTGTGTTTACAATGTGTAGCTGTATAGTGCGAGCAGTGTTTACCCATCCCCTCCTCTCAGTGGAGATCACTCAGCACGCCCGAAAACAAAGGGGGATTTGTTTAGCCATGGGCTGCGCTTCTTCCCCTCTGGATCATCGAGCTCAATTGAGCAAGCACAGGCTGTTAGCGCTATCTCCTCAAATCATCACACCGACGGAAATCCGGCTAACACACCACATCATTATGTCTGATGAAACACTCTAAAATATTACATGTTCACGTCAAACCTCAAACACGTCCGCATCAGGCCAGGCAGACAGAAAATACCTCAGAACGTGGAAAACACTCATTAGAGTGCATTCCTCTGCCAAGAAGATAGGTTACGCGCTCACACGCACGCAAACTTCCTGCATCTGTCCGTTAATTAAGATTTTGTGTCAAATTCATGATGCTACTTACATCGTGGTTTCATACTCATTAGCTTGTTTTACTGTTTATGTGTCAGCAGGATATCTCAAAAGTGCATGAAGAGATTTGAATGTAATTTGGTTTGGAGGTCGGCTTTGTGTGAAGGGAAGTTAACTGCATTTAGATGCTCATGTCACTCTAGGACTGTGGTATACTAGATAATAATTCCCATGAACATGAAGACATTAAGGGTTATAGGGGGCTAATGTTTGACCCCAGTAACCTTTAACTTCACCCAAATGATTGACCTCTGGCTGTCCTTGCCAGCAAAGTTTTGGAATTTGCCTAAAAATTAAACTCCTTGAGATTGGCCAAAAATATTTTTAGTAGCAATTTGACATACAATGTTTGGTAGACTGCTTCATAGCAACTGGGAAATGTGATCATTCATGGAATGACAAAAATTCCATGAATGATGGAATTTTGCCATGAAATGGCAAAATTGTCAGTGAAATTAAAAGAATAAAAAAACTTCTCAAATCAATGAAGATGAAGAAACTGAATCATCAGGACGTACAAGGTTTGAGATTGCACAAATATATCAGGTTTGGTGGATAGACAGTGGTGGGCACAGTTCAGCTAATCTGATAACAGATAATTAGTGACGCTAATGTTTTTACGATCGGATTATCTTATCAGATAAGTATTAAAACCATCATCGGACCAATCATCTTTCAATAAATTTAGCTCTGATAACTTTCAGTCCAATAACATTTTTTGGGGTTTTTTTGCTGGTAAAAAGAGCAAAGTTTAACAGTCAAAAATGTTTGTAAACCCTAAAATCAAACATTTTAGTCCATCTGTTGTGTGTTTGTAGTAGACTGGCTGCCTGTCACTTGCTGATGACATCATCATTAAGTGCAAAATGTGATTGTTTGGTCGACTTAGGGAGCATTGTGGGTAGTGTAGTTCAGATTCACTTTGGACATTACAGTGAGTCATCCACTTGACACAAAAATAAAACAGACTAATTTTAAAATTATTTTATTTTATTTCTTTGTGGCTGTAATTTAGTCACCAAGACTGGGTGGGGGAGAGGAGCTCTCACAGCGCAACTGTATGTACAGAGGGAGGGACTTTTCTTCACATTTAGACACTGTTTTGGATTTTTTTAAAAAGGGCACTTTATGTGTATTATTTATTCAGATGAATCCCACTGAAACTAACAGATAAGAATGTATATTTACTACATGTATTTTACTCTGCCAATCAATGCATTAAATGGGTGTATTTCAGTTGTTTAAGCCGCGGGGTTCAAAGCGTGTGATAAAAGCAGCAGTTTTTAGTTTGTAAATGATGGTGTATCTAATACCGAGATAAACTAATACTGTGTTTTACTGCTTTCGAAAGATGATGACAGTGTTAGGGGTTTTATTTTTTTATTCATTCATTTTTCGTGTGTTCTTTGTGTTTGTGATCCTTGAATTTACCCATCAGCCCCTGCGGCGCTTAAAGTGAAACTGGTTTATCAGAAGCCGACAGTGTAATCTGATGTGGCCGCGTCCGAATCAATACTAATAGTTTTCTGTAATAAAGATAATTTTTATATCAGTTTATCAGTTTATCGTCAGAAGAGATAACTTTTCAGTTATCTGATTAATGGTTATGGAAGCTAACTTTTTGGTTAACTGTGCCCACCACTGTGGACAGTAGTGTCTGGACACAAATGCTGGACTCAACAACACAGCTTTGATTTTTAAGATCGTTTACTGAAGGAATCAGCGTGGTCTGGTACACAGAAAGGCAGTCCAAAACCACCAAACTAATCAGAATCAGGTGGTCAAAACACAACGTGGAAGCAGGACTAAGCAAAGAATACAGAGCTGGAAGCAAAAGCACAAGGCACAACGATCTGGCGGAGAATTAGTGCAACAATGAAGCTTAAATATAACCAGGTGATGAGCTACAGATTAGAAACAGGTGTGTGGAAAGATCCAGAACAGGGTGTGGCCCAGACAGTGTGCACCACCAACAAGCACCAAGAGAGACAGACAAGAGTGATAGGGAAGGACAAAGCCCAAGCAGGAAAAACCCAACAAGAGAAATCACACACAGAAAACCAAATTAAACTAAACTAAGCAGGACTAAACAGAACAAAACATAATACAAAAAGTCCAGATCATGACATAATAGGTCAAACCCTGGTCATTTTGGGCACTGAGGTGATGACCTGGGCTTCAGCTGAGAGCATGTGGTGACCACAAAAATCTTTCCAAACATCATCTCTTAGGAGAGAAACAAGCAACAGTATAATCACCAGTGAAATTTTGACAGATTGATCAGTCATCAGCTTGTAGAAGTTTATCCTACTTCTATGGTCAGATGTTACAGTGTAAAAATGATTTCATGCTGTTGAACACAGTGGGACATGTTTACCTTTTTTCAGCGGAAGATAGTGATAAATAAATTGCCGCGAACATTAGGTTATCAAACTTTCTCATGTTTTATTGTCTTTATTTATTTTTCTTTTTTCTTTTGTTACCTCCGCCATAGAGGTTATGTTTTCGGTCGCGTTTGTTTGTTTGTCTGTCAGCAGGATAACTCAAAAGGTTTTGAACGGATTTTGATGAAATTTTGTGGAGTGGATGGAAATGACAAGAATGACAACAAGTGATTAAATTTTAGTGGTGATCCGGATCACGATCCGGATCCAGGAAGTTTTTAAAGGATTCTTCACCATTGCAGGATAGGGGGAATTTTGACATTCTAGTTTCTAACTCCACAGAAACAAGGCACACAGGCTTGAAAAAAATTAGGGTGTAACATAGTCAAATGTTCTATCAAACAACAAAGTTTGGTGATGGATCGGATCCGGATTCCGGATCTGGTGATCCAGAATATGCAAAAATATAGGGAAAATGGAAAATGTGTCAGTGTGAGGTGACAAATGAAGCTAGAGATGCACAACTAACACCAAATTGTAGCTGAATCTGTACTGATTCAGTAAGGTGTCATCAGATTTGATGTAGCTTCAAATGTTATGGAGCTAGATCCAGAAGAAAACCGCCATTACTGAAAAATTGTTTTTATACAATAACTTTTGAACTAATAAAGACATAAAAGTGATTCCAAGTTCTAGTGGTATGTTTTCATGGTCAAGGATGTCAAATATAAAGGAAAGAAAAGTGTATGTATCATACACTCAACAAAAATATAAATGCAACACTTTTGGTTTTGCTCCCATTTTGTATGAGATGAACTCAAAGATCTAAAACTTTTTCCACATACACAATATCACCATTTCCCTCAAATATTGTTCACAAACCAGTCTAAATCTGTGATAGTGAGCACTTCTCCTTTGCTGAGATAATCCATCCCACCTCACAGGTGTGCCATATCAAGATGCTGATTAGACACCATGATTAGTGCACAGGTGTGCCTTAGACTGCCCACAATAAAAGGCCACTCTGAAAGGTGCAGTTTTGTTTTATTGGGGGGGGGGATACCAGTCGGTATCTGGTGTGACCACCATTTGCCTCATGCAGTGCAACACATCTCCTTTGCATAGAGCTGATCAGGTTGTCAATTGTGGCCTGTGGAATGTTGGTCCACACCTCTTCAATGGCTGTGCGAAGTTGCTGGATATTGGCAGGAACTGGTACACGCTGTCGTATACACCGGTCCAGAGCATCCCAAACATGCTCAATGGGTGACATGTCCGGTGAGTATGCCGGCCATGCAAGAACTGGGACATTTTCAGCTTCCAAGAATTGTGTACAGATCCTTGCAACATGGGGCCGTGCATTATCCTGCTGCAACATGAGGTGATGTTCTTGGATGTATGGCACAACAATGGGCCTCAGGATCTCATCACGGTATCTCTGTGCATTCAAAATGCCATCAATAAAATGCACCTGTGTTCTTCGTCCATAACAGACGCCTGCCCATACCATAACCCCACCGCCACCATGGGCCACTCGATCCACAACATTGACATCAGAAAACCGCTCACCCACACGACGCCACACATGCTGTCTGCCATCTGCCCTGAACAGTGTGAACCGGGATTCATCCGTGAAGAGAACACCTCTCCAACGTGCCAAACGCCAGCGAATGTGAGCATTTGCCCACTCAAGTCGTTGATGAGCTTCCCTGAGACGGTTTCTGACAGTTTGTGCAGAAATTCTTTGGTTATGCAAACTGATTGTTTCAGCAGCTGTCCGAGTGGCTGGTCTCAGACGATCTTGGAGGTGAACATGCTGGATGTGGAGGTCCTGGGCTGGTGTGGTTACACGTGGTCTGCGGTTGTGAGGCTGGTTGGATGTACTGCCAAATTCACTGAAACGCCTTTGGAGACGGCTTATGGTAGAGAAATGAACATTCAATACACGAGCAACAGCTCTGGTTGACATTCCTGCTGTCAGCATGCCAATTGCACGCTCCCTGTGGCATTGTGCTGTGTGATAAAGCTGCACCTTTCAGAGTGGCCTTTTATTGTGGACAGTCTAAGGCACACCTGTGCACTAATCATGGTGTCTAATCAGTATCTTGATATGGCACACCTGTGAGGTGGGATGGATTATCTCAGCAAAGGAGAAGTGCTCACTGTCACAGATTTAGACTGGTTTGTGAACAATATTTGAGGGAAATGGTGATATTGTGTATGTGGAAAAAGATTTAGATCTTTGAGTTCATCTCATACAAAATGGGAGCAAAACCAAAAGTGTTGCGTTTATATTTTTGTTGAGTGTAGTTTTGGTTTTAATACTGAATTGTTGAATAGATCACTGTGCCAAGGAGGGAATCTCTTTGGGGTCAGTGACCCTATGGCCTTGTTTAGAGAAGTGTTTCATAAATGTTAAAAAATTCATATATTTTCAGTTTAGTTGAATAATAAATTGAATTTTGTCTCATTTGTTTTTGTCTATAAGCACATGCAATATCAATATCAGTGCTCAGATGACAGTAGCTTCTGGGAAAGGTGCAAGTTGCAATAAACTGTGATGCCAAGCGCTAAGGATACATGCTATCCAGTCACAGCAGATGAAACTTTTTTTACTACTGAGCAAACATCATTGTTACACTTTTTTAGGTTCAGTGATTTCACAGCGTGTAGATGTTATGGCGTCAGTGACCCCATGGGCTTGGCGGAGGTTTGCACTTTCTGAGGGCTTCTAGTTTTATTTTTTTCTTCATATATTTTTTTCTTTGCATACTTTGTTTTTTTTTTGGGCTGGTGGAGGGGGATGCATGAAATGAACATGGCATCACTTATACCATTTGATTATAAATGATATACTTGTCAGTATACGTTTGGCATTGTCTCTCTTGTCATATTGGTTATGGAAATATCCTGGAAAAGGGCGGGGGGGGTTGATGAGTTTTACTTTGTCAATGGCTGAACTCCCCCAGAGGCTAATCACCTGGAGACACTCACCCATGGAATATTCCTGTCAGACTTGTTTAAAATCTGCTCACCTGTTTCCACATTATTTTGTACACAAACAGACACTCACACATGTAAATACAATACCCTGCTGTATGCCAGCAACATATTATATATATATATATATATATGTATATATATATATGGAAAAGCTTTTATGTCCAACCATACAGTATGTCTCGGTGAAACAAATGTGAAAAAAACACTGAATATGTCAGGGATTATGCCTGGAATATTGTATCAGTACCTGTGGAGTAACAGTGGAAATAGCATCACCAAGCTATGGATAGCTGTTAATTAGTGTGAACTGTGCTACTAAATTTTCTCTGAATGGAAATACTGGAGCACAGACGTCTTGTCCCATTAGTACAATTAACCCCACAGACATGCTGTCTCAGAAATCCATAATAAAATGCTCAGAAAGAACAAACACAGTTGAGTCCACAGCAGCTAGCAGTCACTGATCGCGAGGCACACGAGCTGTCATTCAATGCAACCACACCTCTAATTATTCATAGTTTTGTCTTTGGCATAAAATATCTTATAAGAAAACAACTTTGTACCAGGCTGATTTTTTTTTCTCGCAAGTTAGAGATTTTAACATGAGCTTATATGGGAACTTGCTCCTTTTTAGAGCCAGCCTCAAGCATCCAGTCAAGGAACTTTAACTTTTCTTGTTCCTGTTGTCTCTCATTTTGGACAGCCAGGGGTTACCAATTGATTCAACTTTGTCACTTCAATGTTGGCTTTATCCTTTAGTACTGGAGGTTGCTGCTTGGTGAAAACATGTATCACTAAACACATCCATACTTTGTCCTGCAAAATACATTCTTACTTACATTCTCATCTAGCCTGCGTGCTACAGATGAAGTTTTCAGTCTGTTTCCTTGACATAATTGCTCAGAGCAGTTGATTTACCTCACTCCAGCACACCTCCACATTTACACATGTAAGAAAATACCAGAAAGACAGAAAATTAAACTGATAAAAATGTTTCCGGAACATCACGTCTGCATCGGTACAACATACAGTTCAGTGCACGTTAAGCTTGTGCACTAATGAAGAAAATAATTACAGAACCTCCAAATCCTTGAGTAAAGCGCTACAGGCAAGTTCTGCATGGTAGCCTCTTCTCTTAATCGAGTGTGTCAGGAAGCATGGCAGCTGAGAGGCTGATTGAGTCCTGAGTTGAGTGTGTGTTAATCTCTGATTAACATCTGTGAGATCTCATGGAAGTGTGTCAGAAGTGAGCTCTATGTGCACACAGGGCATGAAATATCCAGGCGTGTAATAACATTTTATTTACAAAGGGCCCTCTGGGTGCCATGCACGCCAGCACTGCCTAACTCAGCTGAGTGCATTATATTCCCCTGGAAATCCAGCGGGTAGAAAGGAAAAAGGAAATGGCTTTAGTCTGTAACACTGGCTTATTGACAGGCAACAGTTAACGGATACCTGCAAGTAGAGCCAGTGTAACCCAACCGAACGGTCCCCGCTAAAAATCGGTCCGCCCTGCCTTCACTGAGCGTGCGTTATTTTGGAGCGTCAGCAGCGTCATGTCTGAGCGTCACACAGTAAATTTTGCAGAGTAAAATATACTCTGCCAGGACAACATTTGTTCCCAGTCCAAATAGAGCAAAATATACTCTATCACGGTGCTAAATCATTTCTATCACAGTATAAAATCAACTCTATCATGCCATGAATGTTCTCATTGGAGTTGAAAAACTTGATTTGACAAGAAGGTAGAGCTTATTTCACTCTATAATAGAGTGTATTTAACTCTATTTAGACTGGGACCAAATGTTATCGTGGCAGAGTAAATTTGACTCTGCAAAATTTACTGTGCAGCAGCAATTCACTGATTATTACCTCGTTTCTGCTTAAAACTGCACTCCAGTCATCATCTAGCTAGGCAGATATCTGAATCTTTTGTACAACAATCATTTCCACACAAATTTAACATTATTTCATAATATAAGACAGGGGACTGATCAGAGCGCCAAAGCAGCACATCTGAGTCTGACGTGTTTCTGTCATTTCAGAGCGTCAGCAGGGATTCACTGATTATCGCCTTGTTTCTGCGGATTACCAGCATTTTTACACTACTCCTCTATCTACCAAGCGCTGCCAAATGGCAGCACTGGGGTACTTTACATCTCATTAGGCCACCTTTTGTTATGTACATGGGGGCCATTAGATCAGAATGTGCAAGTGCTGGAAAGCCAGCTCACAACACATACTCACTCTGTTGACTGAGAGACGCAGAGATGGCTAAGCTTTATAGCACAGAGCAAGCTTTGGACATGATCCTGAACCATGTTGACCCGTGTGACTCCGATGGAGAAGAAATAACCCTTGCGCTGACTTACAACTCTGAAAATTCTTCTGGTAAGATTTCACAAATTTCCTATTTTCGTTTGCCTGTATTTGGCTGTTGTGTTTTTGGAAGAGAAGCACTGCAAAAAGTACCATCTTGATAAGTTAAAATTGCTCAAAAAATAATATTTTATCTTAAATTGAGAAATTTGACTTGTCAAGACAAAAAAGTCTTGATAAGATGTTTTTACTTAGGTTTTTATGAAAGTTTAAGTAAAAAATGTCTTTTTTCTGAGTGTTTTTTCTTTTTTCTTTGTCTGAGTGTTTTTTTTTTTGTCTTCTAAATCTATGTAAAAATATCTTTACCTTTACCAGGTTTTCAAAAGGCAAAATAACTTAAAATAAGGTTAAAGATCTGAACTTGAGCTATTTTGACTAATCAATATGCCACTTTTTGCAGTGTGAAAATCCTAAATTAGTACAAAGGAGGCATACTTGAGATGTTTTGGAATTATAATTCGAATAATATCTTTGTCAATTGCACATTATTTCAACATTTCACTAATCAAATCTCAAACATATGGTCACCTTGTAGATGAGGACACTTCGCCACCACCACAAAAGAAAGGTCGCATGGAGACACACGAGTGGCTGACAGAGACGGCAAAAGACGGCACAGTGTGGCATGAGGAACAGATCGGAAGGCCTCCGCATCACACCCCAATTGATTGTTATGCCACAGATGGAGAGCCAACTGCTTTGGCCAGAAGAAAGGTGTCGAGTCGCTTACAGAGTTTCCTCTGTTTCATCACTCTGGACATGCTTCTGACCATTCAGGGGTGGACTGTCCAGCATGCACGCCAGACACAGGAGGGAAACTGGTTCATGGCTGTCCCTGAACTAATGGTGTTCATTGCAATCCTCATCCTGCGAGGGATTGTCCGCCTTCCAGCGGTGCATGATGTATGGTCAGCAACACTGGGAGTGCCCTCAATCAGCAAGATTATGGCTCGAAACCGCTTCCAGGACATCATGCGGCACCTGCGCTTCGATGACAAGGACACACGCAGTGAACGAGTCGCAAATGACCGGTTTGCTGCAGTCTCTGACATTTGGGGGTCTTTTGTTACCAACTGCATTACTTCTTACAACCCAGGAAGGCACATCACCATAGATGAGCAACTTTTTCCAACTAAGACCCGTTGCCGTTTCCTGCAGTACATTGCTTCAAAACCTGACAAGTTTGTCATAAAGTTCTGGGTTGCATGTGACCTGAAATTCAAGTATGTATGCAACATCATCCCATATCTTGGCAAAGACCCCAGTCATCCAACAGGGGAAAAACTATCGGAAAATGTGGTGATGAAGCTTATGGAACCATTTATGGACAAAGGAAGAACCGTTACCACAGACAATTTTTTTACCTCATTGTCACTAGCACGGCGACTGCTCAGCCGGAAGACCACACTCCTTGGCACAGTAAACAAGGTTCGCCGTGAGCTTCCAGACTCTGCCAAAAAGACTTTGGACCGTGAGGAATTCAGCACACAGGTGTTTTCAACCTCTGGTGCCACACTGACCGTTTATGTGCCCAAACGGAGAAAGACTGTCTGCATCCTCAGTAGCATGCACAGTGTTGTGGAGACTGGGGATACCCGAAAAAAAAAGCCCAACACAGTCACCGACTACAACAGCCAGAAATGTGGTGTGGATGTCATGGACCAGATGGTCAGAAAGTACACTGTGCGTTCAGGAACACGGCGTTGGCCAGTCGCTGTGTTTTACAACATGATTCACATTGCAGCACTGAATGCACATGTGCTTTACCAAGCATGCACTGGGGTCAAAGAGATACGGGCGGACTTCTTGGTGAAGCTTGCAAGAGAGCTTGCCCAGGGGCATATGGCAGCCAAGGAGGTGTGTAATGAGGATAAACTTCAGCAGCAACCACACACACCTGACACAGGGAAAAAGGCATTGTGCCAGGTGAAGTGTTGCTGCAAGAATAACCACACCACTAAGTGTTGTGTTTATTGCAACAAGTTAACATGTGGAAAATGCAGAAAGGAGATGTTGTGGCAGTGCCAGATGTGTTCAGACAATCTGTAAGCACACACATATGTACACAGGCTTATTGGCAGAGTTTAGAGTTTAGAATACTTTTGTTATCATACTGTTGCATGCTTATTTTATTTTATCTTTTATTACTTACTTATACTTAGATCTATATAAGATATTTTGGACATCCAGTGTGGGCAGCAAAGTACTGTGCATATGACAATAAAGCCTTGAATCTTGAATCTAAATTTCTTCTACTAAGTGTTGTGTTTTTTGTAACAAGTTCACAGAAAGGAGATGTGGCAGTGCCAGGTGCGTTCAGACAAACTAGGTCAAATGTCACCTGGTAACAATAGAAATAATAAGAATATAGAAATAACAAAACATTAGCATAATAACTATTGAAGTAATAGTGGTACAAATATCATTCCTAAAGCTATGGGTATGTCTTTATGGTCAAAGAATCTGATAAAGTTGAAAAGTTTATTTTATTCTTTATAACTAAACATCTGTTTTTTCTTATGTACTTGGGTTCTGTCTTTAGAGTTACTTCTTACAAATGTAACTGAAACTATTTTTTATTTTTGCTGACACAAAGAGGACAAATGTGCAAGCTGAATAAGGTGCTACTGTGTATTAGCTCATTTAGCATCAATAACAGCTCGAAGTCTTTTAGGATAGTTGTGGATGAGACACTTTATTTTCTCAGATGGTAAAGCTGCCCATTCTTCTTGGATAAAGGTCTCCAGTTCCTGTAAATTCTTGGGCTGTCTTGCATGAACTGCACATTTGACATCTCCCCAAAGCGGCTCAATGATACTGAGGTCAGGAGACTGAGATGACCATTCCAGAACCTTCACTTTTTTCTGCTGTAGCCATTGACACATTGACATGGCCACCAGTCCCCCGAGGGACCGCCGTACACCCCCCCAATTCACTCCAAGCAAACCTGAAAACTTGAGAGCCCTGGTTCAGACAAACTACTGCTCAAGCATACCCCTCCCCCTAAAGGTGTGTGCAAGAAACCTCTAGAACAGATCTAATGGCTGCATTTACAAATGAAAGGGGGTCGTTGAGATGTAAATCCAGGGAGTGCAGCTGCCATTTGGCAGCACCTTGGGATTTAAAGGTATAACTGCCATTTGGCAGGTCCTTGGGAGTTCTAGTGTTAAAACTGACTTTAGAATGATTTAAGAGGTTTTACTTTATTGCCTGATGGTTAATAATCACATTTTTCCCTTTGATTGCTTTCGGTGTAGAGAGTCAGACTCAGACGTGATGCTGTGGTGCTGTGATCGGTGTGTTGTGTATGGTGTGTGGTTTTATTTTTTCTTGAATACGTCCATGTCCGTCTTGATATCAGGCATTTTTCTGCACCTTTTACAGGACAGCGATGGTAGCTCTGTGGTAAAGTTTCTGACTGGCAATCAGAGCTTTGGAAATTGCAGGTTTGAATCCCGTGGGTGGCATTTTTTTATTTTTGTTTTCACAGCAGCTGCATGATGTGGTTACACATCGCGCAGCTGCTCACACTGTGTTCCCGCGTGCATGAAACCATTGCAGCGGCATTGTTCATGCCTACCTGCTGGCTCGATGTTTTTGTGGTTCGCTCATACGAGCTGGTCCATCGTGTTTCACCCTGAGTTGTATTTATTCCTACTATGTGTGACAGGGCCCTTAAGGGTCGGGGACTCTTGGCAGTGGCCATATAGGTGGTCACCTAGAGTGCCACCTACTGGAGGGGGGCTGCTGAAAGCCCTCAAAAAAAAAAAAAAATACAATACAGCCCTTGATATTAATGCTTGTGTGATTGTCCAGGACAAGTAAAAAATGTGATTGGAGAGCATAGATCCTTTATCACCTTATTTGTTTGTGTTGTTGTAAGTTTCTGAACTGCCCCGACTGCGTGTGCACACTGTGACTATGGGCTGTAAAACATAGCCTCGTGTGGGGCTGGGGAGTGAAGCGTTTCCTAAAAAGCCGCATTAACAAATCTGC
This sequence comes from Thalassophryne amazonica, assembly GCF_902500255.1. Lineage (NCBI taxonomy): Eukaryota > Metazoa > Chordata > Actinopteri > Batrachoidiformes > Batrachoididae > Thalassophryne > Thalassophryne amazonica. Next base: position 55,616,808 of record NC_047104.1, read on the forward strand.
TGTCCACCTTATTGATGAACAAACGAAAGCTCTGATCAAATCCGATAAGAATTGGTCAGATAAACGTCTTTTTTGATTCGTCAGTTGATTGACAAAAAAAAAAAAAAAAACCCAAATGCATCCTTTCGCTTGATACAGTGCCATCCATCCATCCATTTTCTTCCGCTTTATCCGGAGTCAGGTCGAGGGGGCAGCAGCTCAAGCAAAGCCGCCCAAACCTCCAGATCCACACACACCTCCCCCAGCTCCTCCAGGGGAACCCCAAGGCATTCCCAAGCCAGCCGAGAGATGTAGTCCCTCCAGCATGTCCTGGGTCTTCCCAGGAACACCTCTCCAGCGAGGCATCCAGGGGGCATCTGGAAAAGATGCCCGAGCCACCACAACTGACTCCTTTCGATGTGGAGGAGCAGCGGCTCGACTCCGAGCTCCTCCCGAGTGACCGAGCTCCTCACCCTATCTCTAAGGGAGCGCCCAGCCACCTTGTGGAGGAAACTCATCTCGGCCGCTTGTACTCGCGATCTCGTTCTTTCGGTCATGAGCCAAATCTCATGACCATAGGTGAGGATCGGAACGTAGATCGATCGGTAAATCAAGAGCTCTGCCCCCCTACTCAGCTCTCTCTTCACCACGACGGTCCGATACAGTGACCGCATCACTGCAGATGCTGCACCGATCCGTCTATTGATCTCATGCTCCATCCGTCCCTCACTCGTGAACAAGACCCTGAGATACTTAAACTCCTCCACTTGAGGCAAGGACACTCCACTGACCTGAAGAGGGCAAAGCACCTTTTTCCGGTCGAGAACCATGGCCTCGGATTTGGTGGTGCTGATTCTCATCCCGGACGCTTCACACTCGGCTGCAAACCGCCCCAGTGCACGCTGAAGGTCCTGATTTGACAAAGCCAACAGAACCACATCGTCCGCAAACAGCAGAGACGAGATTCTGTGGTTCCCAAACCAGACCCCCTCTACACCCTGGCTGCGCCTAGAAATTCTGTCCGTAAAAATAATGAACAGAACCGGTGACAAAGGACAGCCCAGCCGGAGGCCAACATGCACTGGAAACAGGTTTGACTTACTACCGGCAATGCAAACCAAGCTCCTGCTGCGTTCGTACAGGGACCGGATAGCCCTTAGCAAAGGACCCCGGACCCCGTACTCCCGGAGCACCCCCCACAGGGTGCCCCGAGGGACACGGTCAAACGCCTTCTCCAGATCCACAAAACATGTGGACTGGCTAGGTGAACTCCCATGAACCCTCGAGCACCCGATGGAGCGTGTAGAGCTGGTCCAGTGTGCTGCGACCAGGACGAAAACCATACTGCTCCTCCTGAATCCGAGGTTCGACCATGGGTCGAATTCTCCTCTCCAGTACTCTGGAATAGACCTTACCGGGGAGGCTGAGGAGTGTGAGCCCCCTATAGTTGGAACACACCCTCCGGTCCCCCTTCTTAAACAGAGGGACCACCACCCCGGTCTGCCAATCCAGGGGCACTGTCCTCAGTCGCCACGCGATGTTGCAGAGGCATGTCAGCCAAGACAGTCCCACAACATCCAGAGACTTAAGGTACTCAGGATGGATTTCATCCACCCCAGGAGCCTTGCCACTGAGGAGCTTTCTAACCACCTCGGTGACTTCGGCCTGGGTAATGGATTAGTCCGCCTCTGAGTCCCCAGTCTCTGCTTCCTCTTCGGAAGACGTGACGATGGGATTGAGGAGATCCTCGAAGTATTCATTCCACTGCCTGACAACATCCCCAGTCAGGGTCACCAGCTCCCCACCTGCACCGTAAACAGTGCTGGTGGTGAGCTGCTTCCGCCTCCCGAGGCGCTGGACGGTTTACCAGAATCTCTTCGAGGCCGACCGATAGTCCTCCTCCATGGCCTCCCCGAACTCCTCCCAGACCCGAGTTTTTGCCTGTGTGACCGCACAGGCTGTGGCACGCTTGGCCTGCTGGTACCTGTCAGCTGCCTCCGGGGTCCCACCTACCAACAAAGATAAGTAGGACTCCTTCTTCAGCTTGACGGCATCCCTTACTTCCGGCGTCCACCACCGGGTTCGGGGATTGCTGCCGCGACAGGCACCAGAGACCTTGTGACCACAGCTATGAGCGGCCGCATCAACAATGGAGGTGGAGAACATGGTCCACTCGGACTCTATGTCTCCAACCTCCCCCGGGATCTGGGAGAAACTCTCCCGGAGGGGGGAGTTGAAGACCTCGCTGACAGAGGGTTCTGCCAGTCGTTCCCAGCAGACCCTCACGATATGTTTGGGCCTGCCAGGTCTGACCGGCTTCTTCCCCTCCCAGCGGATCCAACTCACCACCAGGTGGTGATCGGTCGACAGCTCTGCCCCTCTCTTCACTCGAGTGTCCGAGACATGTGGCCGAAGGTCAGATGATACGACTACAAAGTCATCGACCTCCGGCTCAGGGTGTCCTGGTGCCACGTGCACTTATGGACACCCTTGTGCTCGAACATGGTGTTCGTGATGGACAAACTGTGACTAGCACAGAAGTCCAACAACTGAACACCACTCGGGTTCAGATTGGGGAGGCCATGCTTCCCGATCACCCCCCTCCAGGTCTCACTGTCGCCGCCCACGTGGGCATTGAAATCCCCCAGGAGAACAATGGAGTCCCCAGTCGGAGCACTATCTACTACCCCTCCCAGGGACTCCAAGATGGTCGGGTACTCTGCACTGCCGCTCGGCCCGTAGGCCGAGACAACGGTGAGAGACCTGTCCCTGACCTGAAGGCGTAGGGACGTGACCCTCTCGTTCACTGGAGTAAACTCCAACACATGGCGACTGAGCTGGGGAGCAATAAGCAATGTGACCCCAGCTGTCCGCCTCTCTCCATGGGCAACGCCAGTAAAATGAAGCGTCCAGCCCCTCTCCAGGAGTTGGGTACCAGAGCTCAAGCTGTGAGTGGAGGTGAGCCCGACTATCTTTCGGTATCTCTCAACCTCCCGCACAAGCTCAGGCTCCTTCCCCCCCAGCAAGGTGACATTCCACGTCCCAACAGCCAGGGGCTGTGAGCATGGACCGGGCTGCCGGTCAAATACAAATACACTGTTTCACTTGAAACAGTTAATATGTCTATTTATATCATTTGTTTTTCTGTCTGAGAGCACGATAAGAACAGACAGCGAACTCTTTCTCTGCAGCTGCAGACACACTCCCATACCTCTGGTGCAGGGGCGGCCCCACAGGGGCGGGGGTGGGAAAGCCTCCCCAAAAAAATCCTTTAAGGTCCACGTTTGTAGCTATTTTAAATATTATTATTATTATTATTATTATTATTATTATTATTATTGGTTTACTGTTGGTAATATTTAAGAATTAAATTATTTTGCCTAAAACCCAGGAGCTTCATACACTAAATAACATAAAGTCAAGTCACCTTCCTAAAATAATGGCCTAAGTCATGTTTTGGAGAAATATGACTTATGCCGCGTTCACACCGGATGACACGTGACGCCACAAATTCTCATCCCTCACCTGGCGATGGACACGTCCTTCGCCAGGCGAGTCCTTCCACAACGCGTCCTTCCATAGGGATTACATAACAACCTGTCGCCGCCGTCGCTCGCGTGTTGTCCGGTGTGAACGCAGCATTAGGTCATTGTTTTAGGAAGGTGACGATAAGTATGTTGTGTACTATTTTAAAAGTGACTGTAAATGAAAGATATATAGAGGGGAAATCCTACTCAAATGGAGAGATTTGTGTGATGTCACTTTTCCGCAGCCTTCTGAATTGAAACCAAGTGCATTAACCACTTGGCCAACACTCCTTCTAAAAAGATGGAGGAGGAATGACAGGGACCAAACAGGAGGATTATTCTGCTCTGACCCATTCCAATGCAAACTGCTCTATTTGTCTGGAAAATTATGGCTGTCCTGATAACGTACTTTTGCTCCTGATCATGGTCCGAGTCATTTCATTTTGAATATCTGCCAATGGCAAGTCATAAGCTGATACCTATGTTTTCCAAGATCAGCCATTCCCAAACATAAGAGCATCAGGGCAGTCCCAGCACCAGACACAAATTTGCGTAGGGGCCTTCTATTGTTCTGAGGGGGGCAATTTTTTTGGTGAGAATAGAGCCCTACTCTGGACTACTTTCTTCTTCCCACAGCTGCCCCTGTCTGCTCCACTGCCGCTGAAGTTTGGGCCATTACCGCCCGCAACCGCAATGTGTGTTAAGGCACCTTGACACTTGCACGAATTTGATCCCCTCACTGCCTCACAATTCATTGTGAAAATGCATCCCACTTTGTCCTACTTGACGCCACGCTATATAAAATAATTTCGTAGCCGATGACACATTTACTCTCAGAACTTGGGTGATGAAAACTTTCATCGCTCCCAGAATCACAGACAAATTATCTACAGCTGCAGGTTGTCTCGTGTGCATCATGCAGTGCAGAACTCATTTGGAATATTGTCTCAAAGGTAATTATTTATAATATATATATAGTAATGGATTGGTAAAACAGTTGCATTTTCATCCCTTCTTATGAGTTAGATAATGTATTTGTATTGCCCGCTTGATAAGAGGGATTCAGTATAAAATGCTGTGTTTTTGATGGTGTATGGTTTTATTTTTTTAAATAAGTCCATCTCTTTCTTGATTTCAGGCATTTTCTCCACACCATTTATAGACAAGTGACAGTAGCTCAGTGGTATAGTTTCAGGCTGGCAAAGTGCAGGTATGAATCTTGTGTTTGGTATGTTTTTTTGTTTGTTTTTATTCCACATCAGCAGCAAGATGTGGTTCCACAGGTACCAGCTGGTTTTTATGTTTGATTTATTCCACATAAGCGGCAAAATGTGGTTCCACAGGTATCAGCTGGCTTTTATTTTTTTATTTATTCCACATCAGCGGAGTGATGTGGTGCACCTCATACTGTGTTCCTGTTCGAAAGACACTGTCGCATGCACGAACTCTTGCAGCAGGATCGTGCACACCTGCCTGTTGGTGTAATGTTTTGTGGTGCACTAATCAAACTGTTTCACGCTGTACAGTGGTCCCTTGCTATAACGTGATTCACCTTTCGCATGCCTCGCAGTTTTGTGGATTTTTTGTGCAATTTTGCATGCTTCTTCTTTGTTTTTTTTAGCAGCGCATTGTGTTCTGCATCCTTATCAGGCGGGCCAGTCGCGGCACCGGTTGGCATCACCGCGATTGCTGTCACTGCCGCCAATGCACTTACTAAGTCTGCGGGCTCGGTAAATACCGCAGCAGGCCACTCACCCCCCCCCCCCCCCCCCCGTCTGCTGTGCGGAGCTGCGGCCAACTCTGGCAACAGGTCCAGAGACTACGCTCGCTGTTTTGATGTGGAGCGCTCTGGCAGCCTGCAAGGATAGACTTCTTGCGGAAAAATCCACAGCGCCCGCTGGATGGTCTCGGTAACCACAGCCACAGAACTTCGTGGCCATGACTTGGTTTCTTTGCGTGTCCCGCATCCATACACCCGGAGGCAGTGAGTGAAGGGAGAGCACACGCATTGTGTTCTGCATGTGTCTGTTTATAATCTTCTCACCCAGAAGAAAAAAGAGAGTATTTACATAGGAGAGAAAAGTGAGAAAATGTTAATGCCTGTTTGAGAAAAGTGTATTAAGTGTGTAGTGAGGGGTTTTACAGCCTTAAAACATCTATTATAATTGTAAAAAAATAACGCTGACTACTTCGCGGATTTTGCCTATTGCGGGTTATTTTTAGAACGTAACTCCCGCGATAAATGAGGGACCACTGTATTTGACCAAACTTTGCACTCTTTGTGAAGGGGCCTTTAGAGATGCATTGATTTTGTGTCTTCTTACTTCCCACAGGAGAAAACACATCATTTAGGCTATTAATAAAGAGATTCATTGTGTTGTTCTGTTTCGTTTCCCTGGCCTGTATGTCTTTTGATGGTCAGCAGTAGTGCTCCTATTTCATTGTTTTCATTGAGTTTAAAGACAGTTTCATATTCTATTCGTCACATATGTGTGCCATATATGGGCATGCAGTGAAGTGGGATGGTCAGTCTGGTTGCTGTGGTAACTCTCACTGTGGCTGTCTGTGATGACTGTTATAATATTATTAGCATATGAGGTCTGTCAATAAAGTATAGGTCCTTTTTATTTTTTTCAAAAACTATATGGATTTCATTCATATGTTTTTACGTCAGACATGCTTGAACCCTCGTGCGCATGCGTGAGTTTTTCCACGCCTGTCAGTGACGTCATTCGCCTGTGAGCACTCCTTATGGGAGGAGTCATCCAGCCCCTCGTCGGAATTTCTTTGTCTGAGAAGTTGCTGAGAGACTGGCGCTTTGTTTGATCAAAATTTTTTCTAAACCTGTGAGACACATCGAAGTGGACACGGTTCGAAAAATTAAGCTGGTTTTCAGTGAAAATTTTAATGGCTGATGAGAGATTTTGAGGTGATACTGTCGCTTTAAGGACTTCCTACGGTGTGAGACGTCGCGCAGCGCTCTCAGGCGCCGTCGTCAGCCTGTTTCAAGCTGAAAACCTCCACATTTCAGGCTGTATTGATCCAGGACGTCGTGAGAGAACAGAGAAGTTTCAGAAGAAATCGGTTTCAGCATTTTATCCGGATATTCCACTGTTAAAGGAGATTTTTTTAATGAAAGACGTGCGGACGGATTGCAGCGTCGGCTTGCAGCCGCTGTGACGCTCCACCACAGGAAAAACACCTCTGTTGGAAGCCTTAAGGACAAGTTGGAACATGTCCAGCTGTTAAACAATTTCTCATATACTCACTCCACTGAAAGCCATCAAAAGCCGCCTGGATTTTACAAATGGTTATCAACACGGAGGTGTTTTTCCTGTGCCGCCGCACTGCGCCGGCTGCGTCCCGACGTCTTTCATTAAAAAAATCTCCTTTAGCAGTGGAATATCCGGATAAAATGCTGAAACCGACTTCTTCTGAAACTTCTCTGTTCTCTCACGATGTCCTGGATCAATACAGCCTGAAATGTGGAGGTTTTCAGCTTGAAACAGGCTGACGACGGTGCCTGGGAGCGCTGCGTGACGTCTCGCACCGTGGGAAGTCCTTAAAGCGACAGTATCACCTCAAAATCTCTCATCAGCCGTTAAAAGTTTCACCAAAAACCAGCTTAATTTTTCGAACCGTGTCCACTTCGATGTGCCTCACAGATTTAGAAAAAATTTTTGATCAAACAAAGCACCAGTCTCTCAGCAACTTCTCAGACAAAGGAATTCCGACGAGGGGCTGGACGACTCCTCCCACAAGGAGTGCTCACAGGCGAATGACATCACCGATAGGCGTGGAAAAACTCACGCATGCGCACAAGGGTTCAAGCATGTCTGACGTAAAAACATATGAATGAAATCCATATAGTTTTTGAAAAAAATAAAAAGGACCTATACTTTATTGACAGCCCTCGTATTTCCCAAAACATGACTTGGGCCATTCGTTTAGGAAGGTGACGACTTATGTTAACACATTGTACATTCATTGAAGGCATAATCATGAAAATATAGGTTTAATTCATATTCACTGCTGCTGTGAAATGTTTATCTGAATAAAGTCTATGTACTGACCTGTCGCATCCACCAGGATATATACAATACTGATATCAGTGTCAATATTGATATCCTGGATCCTATGTATTCTTGAGCCTTGTCTGACCAACACTCTTGGTCAGACAAGACAATCTGGTTTAATTTAATAATTTTTTTCCCAATTACTGAATGATGATTAAGAACTGTCTTTATGTTCTTATGTACAGTATACTTTTACCAAAATCAAGATTTTGTCATGGTTCACGTTTTGGCTTCTGTCATGCCAGGCTTCTCTTTCTTCATTTTATGGTCACTGAGTTATTTCCATTGGTTTTCTCGTTGCGGCCTTTAGTGTTGTTTACATATAGTGCTTTAACTTTGATTGTTTACATCCGCATTTGCATGTCCACACACCTCTGAGTGATTTGTGTTCTTTATAAGTTCCATGAAAAGATCTTTTAGTCACCAGATTAATTTAAGATCTTGCGTTCCAAGTGTCTGCCTTTACTGACTACTTATCAACCTTGCTATTGTTGTGGAATTCTGTTTTTGCCTTCTGCCTTGTGATCTAGTTGAAGTGTTTTTCGATGCCACGATGTCAAACCTTGCTGACATTCATGCAGCAGTGACTCATTTTTCCCATAATGCCTTTTGGCAAGTGTGTCTGTTAAAGTGGCTTTTGCTGGCTTGCTGTATGGACTCTATGGTCAGCAATGCCCTGGTTACTGAACTTATTCTGTGCTTTGGAAGTCAACTGCTGAGCCCTTACAATGCTGTCTCTTACTGAAATGAGGCTGCCTGCCTCTGGATCTCCCCTCAGAGAAGCTGAGGACAGTTTTGGACTGATTACTGTGCAGAAAACCTAAGCCTTGCCCTCAGAGAAGCTGATGCTGATTTGAACTAATTACTGTGCACCGAACCTGAGCTTGAGTCTGACAATCTGTATCAGTTTTGTCACATTTGCTCAGTGGTAGGCACAGTTCTGCTAATCCGCTAACTGCTAATAAGCGAAGCTAGATTTTTTGTTAGTGGATTAGCTTTTCAGCTAATTTTGAAAACCATCAGTGGACCACTTATCTTAAACCACTAAATTTAGTTTCACTAACTTTTTTTTTTTTGCTGGCATAGTGAATAAAACTTAACAGTCAAAATCATATGTTAGTACCTACCTGTTGCATGTTTTGCAATAGCCAGACGGCTGTGAGCTCAGTCCTCCCCCAGAAGAAGAAAGCAGAGCAGGCCAGCTGCTGTTGCTCCCTCCCACCCCCCCAAAAAAACCCTGCAAAAAGACAGACAGTGGACAGGAGACATGCAACGCAATGCACTTTTCACTCATGGTTTTACTCATAAACCACTAATTCCGGACAGTTTATCAATATTAATGGTATCTCTGTCATTTTTACAGAAAGAAAATATCACACACTTGACATATCTTTTAAAGGAATGTGCTAAATTCTGAAGGTTTGAGCTTTTAACAGACACGTGCCGAAATGCATTATGGGAAATTCAAATGTCTCTTTCGATCACCCCCCCCGCCCCCGTCAAAATGCATAGAACACTGCCATCAATGGATGGGAGTGTGAATAGCTACCCATGTTGGTCGTGAATTACGCTTCAAAAACAAATACAAATATGCATTTATTTGTAAAAAACAACACACGTTACAGTAAGTTGTTTGTTGATTTTTACAAATAAATAAACCAACCAGTGAAGGAGACTCATTTTCCCATAATGCCTTTTGGCAAGTGTGTCTGTTAAAGCTCAAACCTTCAGAATTAGCGCATTACTTTAAAAGATATGTGCAATATTTTCACTTTGTAAAAATGAGAGTTACCGTTAATATTGATAAACTATTTGGAATTAGTTGTTTAAGAGTAAAACCATGAGTGTAAAGTGGGTTGCTTTTCATGCCCTCTCCCCCCCATGTGGAAAAGAAATTACTGTTTTTTGTTTTGTTTTTTGAGGCAACAGCAGCCAGCCTGCTCTGTTCTCTTCTGCTGGGGAAAGACTGAGCTCACAGCCATCTGACTATGTAAGATGGAAGTTCTGCCTCGTTGGTTGTTTTTGGGTTTGTTAACACTTCTGATTTTACTCAAAAGCCTTGGCAGTGCTTAAACGTGGTGCTTATCAGTAGCCAACAGTACTAAAGGTTAGCGGTTAGCTGTAACTTCTGCTGTATTTTTTTTTTTTTTTGGTTTATCGGTTTAGCATTACAAAAGTTAACTTTTCAGTTAGCGGATGAGTGGTTATTGAAGCTAACTGTTTGGTTAGCTGTGCCCACCATTGCATTTGTTGCTGCTGAAAGTTTCTGGACAAAAAAAAACTGTTCAAACCATCTGACATAGTGGTTCTCTGCATTGGGGTCCTTGCTAAGATTCATTACAGATTTGTATTTTTCCTGTTTTTTATTTCCTTCCCCAACAAAGTTGGAGGAGGTAATGTTATTCCCCCTGCTTCTTTGTTTATCTGTTTGTTTGTTTGTAAACAGCCTGGAGCCCACAAAGTTTCATATATCATGATGAATTTTTTTTACTAAAGATTCATATCCTGATAGGCAAGAACTCATTCAGTTTTTAAGCTCATAGGTCAAGGGGTAAAGTCAGGAAATGTCTTGGAAAATTGGAAAAATCTTTAACACTGAATGAATTTTCAAAAATTCATAACTGTCAAGAAAGATCAAATTTCTTTCATATTTGAGAGCTTTATGTAGGATGGTATCCTTCATTGACTGAGAAAGTCTGATCCAGATCTGATCCAGATTACAGATTTTGTGGCCATTTAAATTTCACATTGAGAACCTCATTTAATGTATATTTTTCATTATGTCTTAATCAGACATGCCTCAATCACTCTCATATTTGAATGTGGGGTGTAGACAGGCACTCACTATTGCCTGACAAAGTTTGATTCAGATCTGATTAACACTGAAAAACCCATTTGGTGTACATTTTGCATTATATCTCAATGTTTCTGTGAAGGCTCTTAGTTGTCCAGGTGGTTTCCATTGTAGTAGTCCATCCATCCATCCATCCATCCATTTTCTTCCGCTTTATCCGGAGTCGGGTCGCGGGGGCAGCAGCTCAAGCAAAGCCGCCCAGACCTCCAGATCCACACACACCTCCTCCAGCTCCTCCGGGGGAACCCCAAGGCGTTCCCAAGCCAGCCGAGAGAGGTAGTCCCTCCAGCGTGTCCTGGGTCTTTCCCGGGGCCTCCTCCCAGTGGGACGTGCCCGGAACACCTCTCCAGGGAGGCGTCCAGGGGGCATCCGGAAAAGATGCCCGAGCCACCTCAACTGACTCCTTTCGACGTGGAGGAGCAGCGGCTCGACTCCAAGCTCCTCCCGAGTGACCGAGCTCCTCACCCTATCTCTAAGGGAGCGCCCAACCACCCTGCGGAGGAAACTCATCTCGGCCGCTTGTACTCGCGATCTCGTTCTTTCAGTCATGAGCCAAATCTCATGACCATAGGTGAGGATCGGAACGGAGATCGATCAGTAAATCGAGAGCTTTGCCCCCCTACTCAGCTCTCTCTTCACCACGATGGTCCGATACAGCGACCGCATCACTGCAGATGCTGCACCGATCCGTCTATCGATCTCATGCTCCATCCGTCCCTCACTTGTGAACAAGTCCCCAAGATACTTAAACTCCTCCACTTGAGGCAAGGACACTCCACCGACCTGACGAGGGCAAAGCACCTTTTTCCGGTCGAGAACCATGGCCTCTGATTTGGAGGTGCTGATTTTCATCCAGGACGCTTCATACTCGTCTGCAAACCGCCCCAGTGCACGCTGAAGGTCCTGATTTGATGAAGCCAACAGAACCACATCATCCGCAAACAGCAGAGACGAGATTCTGTGGTTCCCAAACCAGACCCCCTCTACACCCTGGCTGCACCTAGAAATTCTGTCCATAAAAATAATGAACAGAACCGGTGACAAAGGGCAGCCCTGGCGGAGGCCAACGTGCACAGGAAACAGGTTTGACTTACTACCGGCAATGCGAACCAAGTTCCTGCTGCGGTTGTACAGGGACTGGATAGCCCTTAGCAAAGGACCCCGGACCCCGTACTCCATTTTAGTAGTTTCCATGTGAAACAATTGAAACCCAGCCTTAACCGGTGAGGGGGTCTGAGACACACTTTGTCCCCTGTTTACTATGGGGTACTCAGGTCAAAGCAGTTTCAGTCTTTTGTTCATGGTAATGAGTCATTCACATCATCTGGAGAGTTGTCAGGAGAGGTGTCAGTCCCATCATTAGGAGGGACAGCTGCACCCTCATTAGGAGGGTGCTAACTAGAGCACAATAGGTGCTAATTAGAGCAACTGTTAGTCACTAGTCAATAGCAGTCTGCCTCTCAGTAGGAGGGGTCTGGTTAGATTTAAAACTCCAACTTTTGCTGGCTTCTGTTATTCTTCTTTACAAGAGGCAAGACAGAAGTCCCACTACCAGAGCTAGAATTTTAGCTGAGGACGTTTCCGCGATTAGAAGTGAAACGTCCTCACGTCAAGCAACCCAGTCCAGCCAAAGATTCAAGTTTCTCTATCTCAATCAAAATTGCCCGAGTCACTCTCATTTGTGACAGTGAGGTGCAAACAGGCACTCTCTTTGACCTTGAAAATTTTTACCTATAGGTAAAAGTTAGTGGAATTAGAAACTAGTGTTATTTGAGGCTTGCACTCAATCAGTGCAGTGCTCTAGTTAAAAGTGAGTTTTGTGACTTGATAAATTATGCTTTTAGTGAATACTACTACTACTACTACTACTAATAATAATAATAAAAATAATAACAATATAAACATCACATTTGCTTTTTGTTGGAATACAAAGGTTTGAACATGCTACAACTACTACTACCACCGCTACTACTACTACTACTTCTACTACAACAAATAATATTATAAACATCACATTTGCTTGGTTTGGATATACCAAAATTGATTTTCTGATGAGATAATTTGTTTAAGGAAAAAATGACTAAAATTACTATTAATCTGATCAACTATTGGAGATGCCTAATTCTTTTGACCAGTATGGTATGTAAATTCACTCACTCACCCACTCTCTCACACACACACAAACACACATGTGTGTGTGTATGTATATATATATATATATATATATATATATATATATATATTCCAGGATGCTTAAATCTGGAAATGGTATGTAAGTACAAACATTAAAAAAACATTTGTACATGTAAATACATTACTCTTTTCATCATAATTCATTTTCTCTTTATTGTGAAATTATATTACTCAGAAAGGATACATAGTGCTGAAACCCAGCATCCACAGGAAGAATAACCCCAGTATTTCACATTGTCAACTCCCCATTAAGGAATATATTATAATAAATATATGCAAAAGTCCATTAGAGCATAAAAACACAGACACCAAGCCCTTGCTTCCCCTTTCCATAATATGGGGAAAAAAAAAAAATCCTTTCAGACTGCTTTTGTGTGCTACAAAATTACCATATGAGAAGCTATTTACAAGTCGACAAAATTTCTGTGCTTTCCTGTGTGAGTTCAGTCCGTTCCTGTGATGGAACAAAATGAAAAGCCTGCCTTACTTGTTGCATACAATTAAGCCCCAGCGAAAAGACAGTCAGGGCAGTTTAACATTTCACAGGGCTGTAATTATTCTTTAACTATTAGAAAGTGTTGTCCCCTAGGAGCCAATTACTTGAAAAGTGCTCATCACACACAAGATATATACAAACAAATCCTTCAAGTACAAAGTAAGTGTTTAAACATTAAAAGGGATGAGCACAGAAACCCGTTCCAATCATTTTTGGTTGGAGCTAATTACAAGTAAGAGCAGCAACCCCGTTGTGTTCGATAATTATGACACCAACTTGCACCTCAAAAACATAGAGCCCCAAGCTGGCTGCTGCTGTAACGTGGCTCTTATGATCACAGGCAAAGAAAGGCTATGAATCCCTCACACTCCAGAGGCTGAGTCCACATGGAGGAGGCTGTTCATATTTACAGGACAGTCTTCAGCAACATTCTCCAACCTGCCATTGATGCAATATGCAAAGGAGTTATTTGAGGAATTTGCTGATTATAAATAATTAAATATAAACATTGGGCCTCATATAATAAAGATTTTGTAAAGATCTCTTAAAATTCTCATACCTTTTTTAGTACAGTGGACGGCCTAGTTAACATATGCTTGCAAACTCAGGTAATTGCATAAATTACATATGTAAGCCGCATGAATTCCTGTGTAAATATAAATCAGCATGACAATGATATGATTCAGGGACAACCATTTTTATAATGAAAACTTTTATTCGGCAATATAATACCACTTTCCGATTTTTTGTTTATTGTCAATATTCATTTCCTTGATAAATTAGAACAGCCAAAAGTAGAATTGTTTACCTTCAAATTCATACTTTATGAAAGCTCTGGGATCTTTTACTACTGTGCTGCAGCATCTGGATGCTGCCTCTACTCACCTTTTGTTCAGCACTGGGTCAGCATCATATAAAGTCACAGAAAGCACGATAAAAGGAGCCTAGAAGATGAAGCTAGTTATATTTACCTTGTTAGCATAGCATTCCATTTCTGAACCAGTATGAGAGTGTTAACAAATTCTTAAGTGAGCATAAAGTTCAAATGAAATGTCCACTATAGTGCTTACGGCTCTCAGACATGGCTTTTTAAACTAATAGGCAAACGTTACTCTGACAGTCCGACAACAGCCTTGCACAGCCTAGTCTCACTTTTTTTTTGTGCTCCCATCACAAAATGAGTCAAATTTTCGTGACGGCGTTTTTTTAAGTCACTATTGCTAACCCTACTCCTACCCCGACCCTAACCTTAACCACCCGCCCCGCTTCACTTTTAATTTTGTGCAGCCATCACGGAATGAATTAGAATGAATTTCTGCTGCTGTGATGAAAATGAGGTGCTTTTCGTCACAATATGACAAACCAATAGATTATTTCGTGCTGCTGAATCACGACTTGCCATGAGACCAGGTTGCCTTGCACCCACCTTTGAACTTTTATGACAGTTTGAAAATGGGGAATTAGCAGCGCTACAGCTTAACTTAACTGATTCATGAAGTTAAACCATTAGATCAGTTCAGGAGTCCATGAATTGATACAATATATTTTACTGGAAAATTGTCAATTTGATTGCTTCCTGCTTGGGCCTTTCTGTGTGGAGTTTGCATTTTCTCCTTGTGTTTGAGTGTGTTCCCTCCGAGTGCTTCGGCTTCCTTTCATATCCAAAGACATGTGGGTTAGGCAAATTGAAGACTTTAAATTGACCGTAGTGTTGTGTGGGCCACTGAAGAGGAGGTACTGCTGGCCCACCACCACCAGAGGGCGCCCTGCCTGGAGTGCGGGCTCCAGACATCGGAGGGCGCTGCCGCCTTACAGGAGTAGCCAGGGTGACAGCTGTCACCCATCACCTGAGACAGCTGATATCAATCACCAGGGAGGTATATCAGCAGGACGGCATCTCCACCTCATTGCCGAGATATCGCTCTACTAAGGAGGTAACGAACTCAGCCAGTTGTGTTATTCAGAGAAGTAATACTTTGTTGCTTGTGCTTAGGTCAGCTGAAGACCGTATTGGACGTGGTTGGATAAGTACTCACATTCCAATCCTACAGTGCTGTTTTTGAGTAGAGGTGGAGGTGGTGTTTCCACCCTGTGTTACTGGGTGCGGCCGCACCCACACCTGACTGTTTCTGTTCCTTGCCAGCAGTACCGGATCCGACGAGCGGAGGCAGTGGCCACCTGGGAGTTCTGGACTTGGCGGCTCCAGTATTCCCGGGGTTTCGTTGGCAGAGGAGATCGGATGGTTCCGGTTCGACTCGGACAGACGTCTCCTATCGTCGAGCCTGCCCACACGACACCATT
Source organism: Thalassophryne amazonica (assembly GCF_902500255.1). Lineage (NCBI taxonomy): Eukaryota > Metazoa > Chordata > Actinopteri > Batrachoidiformes > Batrachoididae > Thalassophryne > Thalassophryne amazonica. The sequence goes on from NC_047104.1 coordinate 55,632,234, forward strand.
GGAATTCGGCTTACTGCTATAATTGTAATCTGTTGTGTTTGTTGTGCGTGTTCACAACAGTAAAGCTTTGTGATTTGACTTCCTCCATTGTCCGTTCATTTGCGCCCCCTGTTGTGGGTCTGTGTACCTACACTTTCACAACAGGATATCTCGGCCATCATCATGGATCCCGAGGGGCGTCAACCGGCTGTTGAACGGCCAATGGAAGAACAGGACGCGCAGGCGTCCGCAGGAGGGGTAATCGGTGAGTTGCAGCGGATCCTCACTGCTTTCACGACTCGGTTAGATTTGATGACCGAGCAGAACGTCCTCCTGAACCGTAGGGTGGAGGCTCTCGCCGCGCAGGTGGAAGCGCGCCCTCCGGGCGCCGCTGCGGCTCTCCCTCCCGTAGACCCTGTGCGTAACATTGACGTTCCACTGGTCGTTCAACGACCCCTCCCACCTTCCCCGGAAGCATACATAAGCCCCCCAGAGCCGTATGGAGGCTGTGTGGAGACGTGCGCGGATTTCCTTATGCAGTGTTCGCTCGTCTTCGCACAGCGTCCTGTTATGTACGCGACCGATGCTAGCAAGGTAGCTTATGTAATAAACCTGCTTCGCGGTGAGGCACGCGCTTGGGCTACAGCGCTCTGGGAGCAGAACTCACGGCTCCTTCAGACATATGATGGGTTTGTGTTCGATCACCCTAATAGAGGAGAAACCCTAATAGAGGAGAAACCGCTTCAACAGTGCTACTGTCGATGAGACAGGGGCGTCGGAGCGCAGCTGCTTATGCAGTCGACTTCCGCATCGCGGCTGTGAGGTCCGGCTGGAATAGCACTGCCCTCTGCGCTGCCTTTGTAAATGGACTGTCATTGGTTCTTAAGGAGCACCTGGTGGCTAAGGACGAACCGCGGGATTTAGATGGGCTTATCGATCTTGTCATACGATTAGACAATCGGTTAGAGGAACGTCGTCGGGAACGAGACGAAGGGCGTGGCCGGGCACGCGCCGTCCCTCTCCCTTCCGGTTCCGACCGCGCCCCGCCTTCCCCACGCTCCACGGCTCCGGCGCTCCGTGTGGCTACAGCTCCCCCTGCTGACGAAGCTATGGACACGAGCAGGGCAACATTTAGGGCACCAGATACACAGAGGAGGCAGGCCCGCGGAGTATGTTTTAATTGTGGCTCGACAGAGCACCAAGTGAGAGACTGCCCCGAGCGGTTAAACACCAACGCCCGCCCCTAGAGACTGGGCTAAGGGTGGGCCGAGACATTCACGTGGGACACACCCACATTGCCACACGACTCCCAGTTACGATCCTTTATGAGGAATCAACCCTGAAGGCCCCAGCACTGGTGGACACGGGCTCTGAAGGGAATCTGTTGGACAGCAGATGGGCCAGGGAGATAGGGCTCCCTCTGGTGGCGCTTACCTCACCTGTGCAGGTGCGAGCACTAGATGGCTCCCTACTCCCTCCAATCACGCATAAGACACCACCTGTAACTCTGGTGGTGTCTGGAAATCACCGGGAGGAGATCGAGTTTTTTGTGACTCCTGCTACCTCCCGAGTGATTTGGGGGTTTCCCTGGATGTTGAAACACAATCCCCGGATCGATTGGCCGTCCGGGGTAGTGGTTCAGTGGAGCGAGACCTGCCATCGGGTGTGTTTAGGTTCCTCGGTTCCTCCCGGCTCCCAGGCTAAGGAGGAGGTCAGAGTCCCGCCCAATCTGGGGATGGTGCCGGTGGAGTACCACGACCTTGTCGACATGTTCAGCAAGGATCTGGCGCTCACCCTTCCCCCCCACCGTCCTTATGATTGTGCCATTGATTTGGTTCCGGGCAGTGAGTTCCAGTCCAGCAGGCTGTACAACCTCTCACGGCCTGAGCGTGAATCAATGGAGACCTAAATCCGGGACTCGTTAGCCGCCGGGTTGATCCGGGATTCCACCTCCCCGATGGGTGCAGGTTTCTTTTTTGTGGGTAAAAAAGACGGCGGACTTCGTCCATGCATTGATTATAGGGGACTGAACGAAATCACGGTTCGCAACCGATACCCGTTGCCCCTATTGGATTCGGTGTTCACGCCCCTGCATGGAGCTAAGGTATTCACCAAGCTTGATCTTAGGAATGCGTATCACCTGGTTCGGATCCGGAAGGGAGACGGGTGGAAGACGGCATTTAACACCCCCTTGGGTCACTTTGAGTACCTGGTCATGCCGTTCTGTCTCACAAACGCTCCCGTGACTTTTCAAGCGTTGGTTAATGATGTCTTGCGGGATTTCCTGCACCGGTTCGTCTTCGTATACCTGGACGATATACTCATCTTTTCTCCGGACCCTGAGACCCATGTGAAGCATGTACGTCAGGTCCTGCAGCGGTTGTTGGAGAACCGACTGTTTGTGAAGGGCGAGAAGTGTGAGTTCCACCGCACTTCTTTGTCCTTCCTGGGGTTCATCATCTCCTCCAACTCCGTCGCTCCTGATCCGGCCAAGGTTGCGGCGGTGAGAGACTGGCCCCAACCCACAAGCCGTAGGAAGCTGCAACAGTTCCTTGGCTTTGCTAATTTCTACACGAGGTTCATTAAGGGCTACAGTCAGGTATTTAGCCCCCTGACAGCCCTAACCTCGCCAAAAGTTCCCTTCACCTGGTCAGATCGTTGCGATGCCGCGTTCAAGGAGTTGAAACGGCGCTTCTCGTCTGCACCCGTTCTGGTGCAGCCCGATCCTAGTCGCCAGTTAGTGGTTGAAGTGGACGCCTCGGACTCAGGGATAGGAGCCGTGCTGTCCCAGAGCGGGAAGACCGATAAGGTTCTTCACCCGTGTGCCTATTTTTCCCGCAGGTTGACCCCGGCCGAACGGAACTATGACGTCGGCAATCGAGAACTCCTTGTGGTGAAAGAGGCTCTTGAGGAGTGGAGACATCTGTTGGAGGGAACGTCCGTGCCATTTACGGTCTTCACTGACCACCGGAACCTGGAGTATATCAGGACCACCAAGTGGCTGAATCCCAGGCAAGCCCGCTGGTCACTGTTCTTCGGCCGTTTTGACTTCCGGATCACCTACCGTCCCGGGACCAAAAATCAAAGATCGGATGCTTTGTCCCGGGTACATGAAGACGAAGTCAGGACGGAGTCGTCGGATCCCCCGGATCCCATCATCCCGGAGTCCACTATCGTGGCCACCCTCACCTGGGACATGGAGAAGACCGTCCGGGAGGCCCTGGCACGAGACCCGGACCCCGGAACCAGGCCGAAGAACAGACTCTACGTCCCACCAGAGGCAAGGGCTGCGGTCCTGGACTTCTGTCACGGTTCTAAGCTCTCCTGTCATCCTGGGGTGCGAAGAACCGTGGCAGTCGTCCGGCAGCGTTTCTGGTGGGCGTCCCTGGAGACCGACGTCCGGGATTATATCCAGGCCTGTACCACCTGCGCCAGGGGCAAAGCCGACCACCGCAAGTCCTCGGGTTTGCTACAGCCGCTGCCCGTACCTCATCACCCCTGGTCCCACATCGGCCTGGATTTTGTCACGGGCCTCCCGCCGTCCCAGGGAAACACCGTCATCCTCACGATAGTGGACCGATTCTCCAAGGCGGCCCACTTCGTGGCCCTCCCGAAGCTCCCAACGGCCCAGGAGACAGCGGACCTCCTGGTCCACCACGTCGTCCGGCTGCATGGGATACCATCAGACATCGTCTCCGATCGCGGTCCCCAGTTCTCCTCGCACGTCTGGAGGAGCTTTTGCCGGGAACTGGGGGCCACGGTCAGTCTCTCGTCCGGGTATCACCCCCAAACCAACGGGCAAGCAGAACGGGCCAATCAAGAGATGGAGCAGACGCTACGTTGTGTGACAGCCTGGAGTACTCATCTGGCCTGGATCGAGTACGCCCACAACAGTCAAGTGTCATCAGCCACCGGCCTCTCCCCTTTTGAGGTGTGTTTGGGGTATCAGCCCCCATTGTTTCCGGTGGTTGAGGGAGAGGTCGGTGTGCCCTCGGTCCAGGCCCACCTGCGGAAGTGCCGTCGGGTGTGGCGTGCCGCCCGTTCTGCTTTGTTGAGGGCCCGGATGAGGGCGAAGACCCATGCAGACCGGTGGCGGACCCCGGCTCCTACGTATCGTCCTGGGCAGGAAGTGTGGTTGTCCACCAAGGACATTCCACTGCAAGTGGCCTCCCCGAAACTACAGGACCGGTACATAGGACCGTTTAAGATCCTCAAGGTCATCAATCCCGCCGCAGTGAGGCTTAAGCTTCCGGCCTCACTGCTGATTCATCCAGTGTTCCTCCATTGTCCGTTCATTTGCGCCCCCTGTTGTGGGTCCGTGTACCTACACTTTCACAACACGTAGGTGTGAATGTGTTTGTCTGTGATACAATGGTACCCTGTTTCATGTCCTATGTGACCATTGCATAGTAAGTAAGCAGGTATAAAAAATAGATGGTTAGATGAATACTGGAAAATTTATTTCTGGTTTGTCTCAGTGAATTGTTACACCACTATAAACTGCCATAAATAATGCCATTAAAACTACCAAACACTGTCAGAGTTGTTCAGTCAGGACACTGAGATGGGAAACTGTGCCTTAAATATTGGTAATCAGGTAATGCAACCACACTGGGGCCCAGGACTGAAAGAGGGCCACAACGCTTTCAAATACAGAGCAAGATTATATTGGACCCCGCCTCTCCCAATATCATGACAATGATGCAAAATGAGTCTTCTGGGGAAAAGAAAAAACAAACCTCCATAAGAGTGAGTTTTAAGCACAACAGTCACACAAACATATTTTCTTTTGTCCACATTTGTTTTCTGCAGATATAACAGCACTGTGTCCATTTCTCCCTGCTACTGGTAGCACAGTTAACCCTCTGGGGTCCAAGGGCATTTTTTGGACAGTTCATTCGCCTGGCATAAATGTATTATTATTGCTGTTATCAGCTCTCCCTGCATCCCACAATCAAGTTTTATGTCTCTTTTTTTCAGGACCACCTGTACTTTCAGAATATATATGCTACAGTTGTGTTTTATAAGTGTAATAAAGGTTTACAATCAGAAATAAGAAAGGATAAAGTAAAGCAGAAAATAATTTTCCACACACATTTATTCAAAACACACAGCAAACTATAATAAACAATTGTTTTGACACTTTATGAGGTAATTTGGGCTCTTGTGTGAAAGACTGTACAACAAAAAGGTTCAAACAATAAACACAAATGCACATTTTGAACAATATATACAAAATGGTCTAGGCATTTTGTTTGTCCTCATCTCAAAGCAATTTCTGTCTGCTATTACACAAAGGTCACATCATAAACTTCTACTTCTATTGTGTTTTGGAGTGTTCTGTCCTGCTCTGAAAGCAGCTTTCACACTTTGGCCCATTTACACTCTGAGGAGCGGCCCCTCCCCCTTGCTCCATTGATATGGTAAACAGTGCTTTACGCCAGAGTGAGAGAGCTTGCCACAGGCTTATTCAATAACATTCACAGGTAATGAGGAGTGGACCATCTTTGAAACTGACACACTCTGTGTTTGAGCACGTGAGATTGTGTGAGAGGCTTTCCGTCTGCTCACTTTCACTGATCGCTGTGCGTAATGGCGCAGGGTGCATTGGAGCCAACAGCCAGATGGCTATTCAAACGGGCCAACTAGTAACATACCACTCCTAAAAATTATCTTTGGTTTATCACGTGCGGTAAATCTGCCCTACAATTGGATTTTGGAAAACCATGTGACGGTGAACCAATTCTGATTAGACACTCACATTGCGCAAGTCATCACACAGCTTCTATGAGGATTACAAAGATGGTGGACGGTGGCTCGAAAGTCTGCGGAGTTAACTTTTCAGCAAAAAAAGTACGTTTGTATCTCATATCATTAAAAAGTTATTTATAATTTAGTAAAGCTTGGTCTCAGCCATTGTATATTACGGCAGTGGCCCCAGAGGGTTAAATAACATCTCAGATAGTTTATGTTGCCAGTAACTTCACAGTCAAAGCATTTTAATGCAAAAGTACCTGTATTAAGACAAAGACTTTTACTTTGAAAGACTAACTTCACGTCACTGAGAAGAGGTTAGCTCAATTCCATTCTTTGAAAAATATAAATAAAAACACCAGCAGTGAGGTGCAAGAATTTGGATGAACTTCCAGTAAGTAGTTAAATAAATAAATAAAATGTTATCTTCTGCATCTCAGATGTACCTTCTGGCAATTTATAGCTAAACTTTCAGGTCTTCTTTTTAAGAGAATCCTCCTCTATGCCACTTCATCATGAAGCGGTATAACTGGTGATACAAAATGCAAAGATTGCACTGTGCAGTTTCTCCAATCACAGTCACGTAAGCCTATAACTTCTCCTGGGTTGTCCGGGTGTCTTGGTGGCTTTCCTCACTCTTCTACTTCTTGCACAGTCAATCAGTTTTTGAGAATTGTCTACTCCATGCAGATTTACCATAGAGTGCCATACTGTTTGTAGTTCTTACTAATTGATGTAAATAAAGTCCAAGACATATTCAGTGGCAGTTTTACCATCAGAGAGCCTCGTCCACAACTACCACAAAAGACTCCAAGCTGTCAATGATGTTAAAGGGGGCAACACATTGTACAAGTATTAAGAACAGGGGTGTGTAAACTTTTGATCAGGGTCATTTGGGTAGTTTTGTTGTCATTATGATTTAAAAAGAGTAAACAGTTGTTTGACAATAAATGGCTTCACACAACCACTAACCATGAGTCCAAAAAAGTTTTTTTTTGTGTGTGTGTGTTATCATTCATATTCTCTGAAAAATGCAAAAAAAAAAAAAAAAAAAAAAAAAAAAAAAAAAAAAAAAAAAAAAAAAAATCTGCCAGGGTATGTAAACTTTTGAGCACAACTGGACAAGAAAAAATTTCTGACACCCGCTACTAAAGGTAGACAGTAGGGAAAAGACAATGAGTGCTATTATTAATGTGTCACCTGAAGCTCAGACTCCACACTGAAATAAGGAAGTACAGAGCAGTGTGACATGAAAACATCTCACCACATCAAGGCCATGGAAAAGATCAATGCTACATTCCTAACCCGCGGAAGTTCTAAGATTCTGACTTTTATCTGTGGGAAAAATACCTTGAACATAGTGTTGGCCCGGAATTTTTGTTTGGAAACTTGTAAGGAAATTGAGTCACCCAAGGTACCCGAGTTAACATCACAGACATGGCGGTTCCCTTTGTGACTGCTGAGTCATCAATGTTACTAATGTTGAAAATGCATCTTTAAGTGATTTTTTTATTGCAATATGTAATATATTCACATTCTATGTCCAATTAGCTAAGTTACTAGCACCACACATCAGCAAAATGGCCTTTGATAGTTTAATTTAGTTCAAAAGATACCCTTAGCCTAACTCTACTGTGTTACAGGCTAAATAGATGATGAATCAGATTACCGAAGTAATCTCATGAACGCACTTTTTTTGGGAGTAGGGCTTTTTAAGTTAGATCTTTTCAAATGTCTGAGGGTTCAATATTTACCCTGACTTTTAAGATTTATGTAATTTTATTACATGACAAATTCCCATTTACTTTTTTTAGATCATTTTAATACAAACCTACCAAATAAACCTTACATGATTCATATTCATTAATCCTATTTATTTGAAATGCATAATCCTCAGCTTTATGTATTTAGTATTAATAAAATATAATTACTCTAAATCAATAATAATGACAGTATTTATTTAAAATACATAACGTATATTGTTTGAATTGCATAATAATTGTTACCTATGCCATTTATCTTGTATAGATAACATAATTATTATGCAATTCAGACAATATACTTTATGTATTTTAAATAAATACTGTCATTATTATTGATTTAGAGTAATTATATTTTATTAATACTAAATAAATAAAACTGAGGATTATGCATTTCAAATAAATAGGATTAATGAATATGCATCATGTAAGGTTTATTTGGTAGGTTTTTTTTATTAAAATTATCTAAAAAAAAGTAAATGGGAATTAGTCATGTAATAAAATTACATAAATCTTAAAAGTCAGGATTAAATATTTCTGTGAGTGTTCTGTTCGCAGGACAACATCCAAGAAGGAGATGAATGGAATGCTACATGCCATTGCTAGATTAACGTCTCTGCGCTATCTTGAGCAAGTAGCTCAATGTGATAAGGAGGTGCCACACAGGAAGTAGGTTTGGGATTGTTACGCACCTATGCTTTATTTCTTTCCATATGAAGATTTTCTTTTGCCATTGTGGTTGTGTGTGTTTAATTACTACCATCAAAAAACATGACCATTAGGTTTGTGCTCCTGTCACTGACCTGGAATTGATCCTGTTGTGCTACCTGCTGCAGCTTGTAATTAGATTGTGTCGAAGTTGTAATTATTATGGGTTAAATGCAGAGGACAGATTACACAGAAAGACAAATGAATTCTATATCTATGTAAAATATCTATATTGACCTTAATGTGCAATGATCCTTCACTTCAGTGTGTATAAATCATCGTTAAAACACGTTCATGTCATTTTGAAGAAGAGAACAACAACAAAAAAAAAGACATTTAAAAAACAATTTCCAAAGCTGATTCACACCGGGCACTTCACTGAGCCAATCGCATTACTTATTTTTAAGTAAAATGAAAACTTAAGTGCCAATGATAGCATAAGTGACTTAGATGGATAATTCTTCACTTCAGCAATCATATTAACCTCCACTTACTCTCCACATCTTCTGGGTCTGTTGTTTGCTCATCTAATCAATCTCCTTCAGCCTTGTTCTTTAATGTCCTACCACGTTTGGCCATCTCTAAATATCTGCTAATGTCTGGGAAACATCAGGCGCTCAATGATAGCACCGTAAATGTAATTTATTCCTCACTCATGCAAGCACTTGAGCTAAACGATTCTGGCTACTGAGATGCAGAATATAAGATAAATATTGATTGACTGGGGAGTTTGTTAGCTACAGTGAAGAATATGATGAGAGTGAGCAGAGGTGTCCAGAAACGGATGGGGTGGCATCTTTTAACAATCAGTCTTGTTTTAAAGAAAGAATATGTTGGTTCGACCAGACTTAGACACAAAGAACTTTTTCACAAGAACTTTATTCTAAGTTGTCATTTAAAATTTCGAACAGAAGGCCCTGAGTCTTGCTTACACTTTAAACGGCAGCATTTTCTATGAAATTTTAGGTATTCTTAGTAACTCTGGGTATCAAGGGCAGGAATCTGTTCCAAGATGGACAGGACAAACCCAAAAACTCCCAATAGGTGTGAAAGGCTTGTGGATTAAATTAAAATCATGTACATGTTTTGTGATCAAACGCAACCTAAAGAAAGCTGGGCACAGTCTAGCAACCGTCTGGCAGTGAGACTAAAAGAATAGAATAGAATCAAATAGAATAGAATAGAATAGTCTTTATTGTAATTGTATGGGCAGGATACAATGAGGTTGGGGGTGCTCCTGCAGACCTACTGTATACTACAAAAAAGACATCTTATACACCTCCACCACTGTATACTGATTATATATTTATAAGCATTAATGACTAGTAAACAGAGGTAATAAGTTACTGTTAGGTGATAATTATTAGTGCATTATCTAATATGACCACCATAAATGAAGACTAAACAGGAGTTAACTTAATTGAGTGTTAGATAATACTTATTCATGCATTAACTAATCTCAATGAATGCACCCTTAATGTTGTGTTATCAGTACTACTACTACCAGTACTACTATGGCTACTACTACTACACATTACACAGTACATCAAACAACAACAGCATTATTATTATTGAGTTATTTTTATTGCTTTCCTTTTTCCTTTATATTAAAGCTCTGTGTCATTTATTGTTATCATTAAAAAAATCACAATAAACAAAAAAGAAAAAAGAAAGAGGACCTTTACCCTCAAGCGACCAAGCTATTTTAGTGACTAATATGACCGAATGGGGTTTTTTTATCACCCCATTGACTTTATATTGGAATACTTCTAAAAGAATGATTGTTTTAGGGTTCTTCATATTAATTTTACTCTCTAATATATTTGTTCATCATCCTTTTCATTCTCACTCTGGGCATCAAGAACCAGTCTCAATGCTTGTGCAGCTGTAACTCTTGCTATTCTAGGTCTGTTGGCCAGGCTGCCTTGCAAAACAGTAAAATATAAATTACAACACCATTTATATCATGAAACTATCATGTTGAAAATTTCATAGATCTTCCCGGGGTCATAAGTGATCCTTGCAAAATTCTATGAACCAATGCAGGACAAATAGATGGACAAATTCATGGTAGGAATTTCTTTTTCCAATTAAAACAAGAAAAACTGTGCAGAAAAATATATGCCTGGGGTCATAAATGACCCCACTTGGTTGCTTGAGGGTTAAGGGTCCATACTGGTCATTTTCCATTTTGAGGCCAATGTGCTATGTATATAATTTGACTAAACATTACATTTCCTGCAAGCATTTTCCAAAACATGCAACTGGAGTTTTTAAGTTTGCTTGTACAATTGTTTATTTATGGTAGTATCTATTAAAATCAAGTTGTTTGTATTTAAAATATCCTTGAGATGGATAACATGTATGTTCAAACTTGGTGGCCAAGCTGTTAAGTGTGCTTCTTTTCACTGCAGAAGGTTCCTGGTTCAAACCCCACCCCTGCTCATTATCCACTATGGAGTTGCATGAGGAAGGACTTCGAGCATAAAACCTGTGCAAAATCAACATGCAGATCCACCCGGGATCTGCTGTGGCGATCCCGGGTGAAAACAAGGGAGACGCCAAAAGAACTTCAGTTTAGCACGTCAGTGAATTTAAAAGTGACTAAAGTGTTTCCCAGCGGTGCATTCAGGTGCTGTGGTGAGCAGTGATGCCGGTAACGCGTTACTTAGTAACGCGTTACTCTAATCTGACCACTTTTTTTAGTAACGAGTAATCTAACGCGTTAATCTTTCCAAATCAGTAATCAGATTAAAGTTACTTCTCCATGTCACTGTGCGTTACTATTATTTTTCATTGTGGGTCGATAACAGCATTAAACTTGGTCTGTGGGCAGGAGGTCGGGGTTCGACTGAACTGCCCACTTTAAGTGAGCTGTGAGCTTTTAATCCGCGGTTTTTTGCAGCTGCTCGACTCGTCCTCACCTCTTAAAGCGCGGTGATCAGCACACCTGCACTGAGCTTTACAAAGACATTTTTATACTTTTTTCCTCCTTTATTTAGAATTCTGAGCTGAGCCGCTCTGTATCTGATCGTTAAAAACAGCTGATCCTCCGCGACGCGTCAACAACTAACACTATTTTTCCACTCAAATGCACCTAAACTCTCTTTCTGAGGACCACATGATGTGAAAACGCAATAAAACTTTCTTACCTGTAAATCTGGTCATGTTTCCTGCATAAATAAATGTTATCCATTCTTTGTGCTCAAACGCCAAAGCAGGGGCGAATCTAGATGGAATGGGGGCGTGGGGCAGGGATGTGCCCCCCACAACACCCCTAGATTAAAGGTGCAATTTTGAAGCCGTTTTTTACTACAACTAATATTGCTTAAAATAATAATAATTTCGACAAGTAAAATGTTTAGAGAGAATTTAAATGTTAGAAAAATGTTAGAATTTAATAGTTACCTTTATAAACAATGTAGGCTCGAAATTGCAAGTTTTACTGTTACAGTGCTGTCAGCAGTTAAATATGAGGTCAAGAAAGAGGTCTTTATTTTACTTTTTATAAAACAAGTATTTATTTTCATTGAAGTAAAGAAAGGGTGACTATAAAGTGAGTTTTGGCAAAACAGGTATCATTGTCATGTTGAGGTGGCAGAGGGTTGTTGTCGGCAGCCGGGAAAAGTAACTAAAAAAGTAACTAGTAATCTAACTTAGTTACTTTTACAATTGAGTAATCAGTAAAGTAACTAAGTTACTTTTACAATTGAGTAATCAGTAAAGTAACTAAGTTACTTTTTCAAAGTAACTGTGGCAACACTGGTGGTGAGTAACTGACAACAGGTTTGCACTTGTTGCATTCTTTGGTAAGTTTCGAGTTACAAAATATTTATTAAAAATGTAAATGTTGGGCTCAAACTTTCAAAATGCTCACGTGTGGTTTCATGTCCATTTTTGTTGTTTGTTTTTCTTTACAATCAAGCACATACAAAGAAAGCCAGACTGTGCAGATTGTACATGCCTTGTTTCATTGTCCTTGACATTATATTATAGCAGCACCTCCAGAGGACTGAGCATAACCTCAAAATCCTATTTAACCAAATTAACATTGGAACTCCCGCTGCAGAGCAGCAAACCCTTTATGATGTAATATACAAGATGGATTGCTTTGAAAAATCATTATCGGACGTACGCCCTATATATCTGCTCTCACATTGCCAGGGTGCAAACATGTCACTGCTGTCCACTCAGTGAAGCTGAACAGCAATGAGATGCGTGTGTAGTATGGCTACGTGCACACGAAGGCTTTAGATCTTTGCTGCATTTGTATTTGTGTTGGACAAGCTATGCAACTTTTGTTTCTCTTGACCTTTAATTGCCAGCAACATACTTGCACACGTTGCACAGGAAATTTGCACCGCTATAAACAATGTTGTGTTGTTGATGCGGGAGCGCGGCTGAGAGAGAAACAAAGCTGTCTCAAATCCCATTTGGGTTGAGAGGCAGCCCATATGGAAAGTTACCAAATAGTGCTAATACTGCTAATAGGATGTTCCACTCTAAATAGGAGCTCATGTTAATACCCAGATTTTCATTCATGCTGGAAATTGTAGTTTTTAAATTACAGTTTAATGCTTCAGATTTTTAATAATAATAATAATAATAATAAAAAGCCTCTCGAAAAACCTTCACAGCAACACAAAAATTACCACAGCCTCTGAACAGAGCCTCAGCTTCCCATTGTCAGCCAATTACTATGCAATCTCTTTCTTATGACTGAATAGCTCACTGTTAGCAAATAATGAAAAGGCAATTATGGCAAAGCTGTGTTCATATTACCCTCTTCATTTTATGCAGGCTGTAATTATTGTCAATCCTAGAGGCTTACTCTACCATGTAAGAGGCAGCAGGGAAGAAAATGGAGTGGGCTGGTGCATGGCAAATTGGAAATGTCACAGCTACCTTTTTATCAGCACCGCTAGACCTCTTTGTGAATTCGCGTCCGCGCACGCATATGCACACACGTGCAAAACGCACCAGGTTACAGTACACGTCCTAAAGTACACACCGGTGGTATAGTTATGCTTATTTAGCAATTTAACACACGTATTTACTCACATATTCATCAACAATCATAAATTTACTAGTAGTGGGCGAGGAGGGAGAGGTTAGAAAAATGCACGCACAGCACACGTGAAACGGCGCGCTTTGCAGAAGCTTAACCCCAGCTGGTACTTAAGTACAACACTAGTGGGTGAGAAAATAAATTTTAAAAAAGTGAGAGGTGGAGCCGGTGTGATAAACATATATATATATATATATATATATATATATATATATATATATTTCTTTTGTTCTTCCATTTTTTCATGATAACAATGATTCCCTGAAGACTCCTGGTTTTCTTTCACCGCCGGTGTCTGTCTCACAGCAAAGTGGTGGATATATTCCTTTTGCCTCGGCCCTCATTAGCTGTCTCCATGCTGTTCAGTAATAGGGAGTGGCACATAAATGATTCCCTTTATAGAATTTGATGTGCCACAGTGAGAGGACCACAGCCCCCATATGGACAGCCCCCCTACATCATTCCTTTTCACCACTGCCACTCCCTCAAATGGGGAGAACAGGGGTTGGACAAAGGAGGGACCGGTGGGCAACATGCATAACAAACACCTTCAGGCTGGTTTGCATCCTTGGACAAGGCACTTTATCCACATTGTCTCAGTCCACCGAGCTGTAAATGGGTATCAGCCTTGGCTGGGGACGTAACCTGCACTGGACTGGTGTCTGGTCAAGGGGGAGTCATGCACTAGAATCAGAAGATAATTACAGGCACCAATGGTCCTTAAGGAAGACTTATGTGTTACTTGGGTGCTGTGCATCATACAGCAGTTCACAGGCCAGGTCTAGGAGCTGACCAATGTCCTATAGAGTTGTCCTGTCGTGGTTCAAGTTGTAAATCACACCAGACCAACCAGTAGTCCATCCCTTTCTCTCAAAGGCAACCGTCTATCTGCTGTAACCTGGCAATACATGGGCATCTTCTTGGCCTTGTCCTATTCCAGAAATCCTTCACACTGAGGCATCTACTTACTAGAGCATGCTCAGGAAACCTGGCCATAGTACCTCAACTGTTATTGCCTTACTAGGGAAGTACTACACCACATCAGTGTCTTCTTAAGGACCACTTCTAACTTTCATGGATATGCATCTCAAATTTGTCACAGACGTACGTATATTGTGACAAACCTTTATGTGAAGATCAAGCTTGCCCATGAATATGATCCAGCAGTGTCTATATATTCAACATACAGCATTACTGCAGACACCACAACATGCCTGTAGAATAACTGTAGCTTAGCCACAGCACTTCTGTAATGCTCAACTAACACATTTTCATGCAAAATGCCCAAGTCCTTTAAATACAGAGTACAGTCAGGCTCATTTGTATGCCCACAAACATGTTGGTCTTAAAAGGAAGTGTGGTAAAAATAACCTAATATCCATACTACTTTGGAGTCCCCTTGTTTAGACTTTGTGGCACAGCCTGAAAAGCAATGAAGAAGATGGCTAGGCTAAGGTAAGATAAACAAAAATGTTTAAGTGTATAGCAGTCTTAAAGCATTTAATTACATTTAGTGAGTTAAACATGTGCCTTTTATCTCTGAACAGACATTTTCATTTGTTCAGTGCCCACAAGAAGGAGTTTATTCTTGAGAAACAGTTTACACATTCCATTGTAATTACATTGAGTTATTTGTGCCTTGTACAATGACATGAATTAGCTTGTTATCTTCTGCTCACTAATGCATTGATTGCATTATAAATAAATAATGTGCATATTAAATTCATTTTGCTTCTTGCTGAAAAATAAGTGTGACTTATAGAATGATGTCACTTTTATTTAGATAGATAGATAGATAGATAGATAGATAGATAGATAGATAGATAGATAGATAGATAGATAGATAGATAGATAGATAGATAGATAGATAGATAGATAGATAGATAGATAGATAGATAGATAGATAGATAGATAGATAGATAGATAGATAGATAGATAGATAGATAGATAGATAGATAGATAGATAGATAGATAGATAGATAGATAGATAGATAGATCGATCATACAGTTTTTATTTGCAATACAGTGCCACCAACAGTTGTGGACTTGAAGTGCAGTTTTTGCATGTGATAGTCATAAAAAAAAAAAACTCTATGAATATTGGAATCCCAGGCGTGAAGTGGGCTCATCAAACGGCCATCCTAACATAAGCCTAGTGCTTAATAATAGCAAATGCCACTAGCAGAGATGTGTAATTAGGTTGAGACAGCAATAAAGGCCTGTGGTGTGTATGGCACCAGGTGTGGTGTAGATGGAACAACAGAGAGGAAACACAGCAAGGAGATAGAGCGGGGAGAGATCTTTTGTCAATACTCTTGCATGCATCTCTGACAAATCAAAGTGAATAAACAATGTCGTGATTCCACCATACCTTGACAGGCGAGAAGCAGGTCTACTAACACGATTCTGACGGCAGACTTTTCAAGGTCAGCCTTTAAGCTCTTTAACTGCACCGTTTCAAGCTCTGCACTGAATTCAACGCGACATTCATATACCTGGCAAGCACATTTATAATATATTTTTTTGAAAGTTATTTTCTCCTTTCTGTCTTTCCCCCCGCTTCGTCCCACAGAAGCAGGTGCTGCTCCTTTTGTGTTTAACAAGATTCTTGAAAGTGTGCATGAGGGAAAAGTGCATTTCTTAAAGGGAGACGTTGCACTACACGAGGCTGTCTTCCAAACGGGCTTTTCAAATGGATAGTGAAGCCTGTCACAGTCATATTACTTTACCTCTAACATAATGGCATCATCTATTGCGCTCTGACACAAAAGGCAGCCAGGGAAACATCACAACAGGATCAGGGAGAAGAAAAGCCCCCTTTTAACTTTCAAAACTCCTTAAGTTCTCAAGGCATGCACACGTCGGTGCGCCGCTAGCTTACCATGGTGCGTTTGCCTGCTGCTTAGAAGAAGTGTGGAAAGGCACGCGGTAAAAACATTGTAGTCATTACTGCTCACTTGAGTGTCATTTTGGCAGGCAGCGTTATATTGCTGCTTGACTTCATTTGTGTAACTAAAATCACTCCTCTCTTGTCTTGTGGCCTGGTGGCTGTTCGTTGGAGTTAAAAAAGCACCCAGACAAGCCCAAAACATGCCAATTTACTCCTATATACGGTTCTTCATATTTGAAAATTTTGAAAGTGTTTTGATTTTTGACTGCGCGAATGAGATGACACAGTATTGGGAGCAGAATATAGTGACATTTTTATTCAAAGCAGTGAATCCTTTTCTCAAACAATTGGTTCCTTTAACATTTGAAGTGCTCCAAACACTTTCTTGTTTCCTGAAATGGTTGCTTCATTTATTGTTTCAAGTGGTTTATATATATATATATATATATATATATATATATATATATATATATATAAGTACTTGTTTTATTTCATATTTCAAACTGTTCAAAATACTATAACTTTTCCAGATGTAATTGCTTCATTTATTTTGAGGTTTTATTGTTATTATTATTAACTGAGAAACATTTCCACCAGCAGTTGTTTCATTTACTTTTCTGGAGTGTCACTGAATCATTATCTGATTCTAGGAATGTCCACATCCACGTCCACTGATGTCACCACTGTAGTGTTTCAAACATTTCAAAACATTTTCTGAAGGAGTTGCTTAATTTAGTACTTTGAGCATGTGGAAAATGAATTGTTTCCATTGAAGCTGTTTCATTTCATGTTTTACAAGAGTGAAACACTGACCGAAACAGTTAGATCACTTTCAGCCTAAGAACTAATTATTTTCTAAAATAACTGCTTTATTTACTGACTGGAGTGTTTAAAACTAGGGATTCGGGGATGTTTTAAAACAGCTAATCGTATTCTGAAGTAATTGTTTATTTAGTTTCATTTACTTTTCTGGAGTTTCACTGAATCATTTTCTGATTCTAGGAATGTCCACGTCCACTGATGTCACCACTGTAGTGTTTCAACCATTTCAAAACATTTTCTGAAGGAGTTGCTTAATTTAGTACTTTGAGCATGTGGAAAATGAATTGTTTCCATTGAAGCTGTTTCATTTCATGTTTTCCAAGAGGGAATCACTGACTGAAGCAGCTAGATCACTTTCAGCCTAAGAACTAATTATTTTCTAAAATAACTGCTTTATTTACTGACTGGAGTGTTTAAAACTAGGGATTCGGGGATGTTTTAAAACAGCTAATCGTATTCTGAAGTAATTGTTTATTTGGTTTCATTTACTGTTCTGGAGTTTCACTGAATCATTTTCTGATTCTAGGAATGTCCACGTCCACTGATGTCACCACTGTAGTGTTTCAACCATTTCAAAACATTTTCTGAAGGAGTTGCTTAATTTAGTACTTTGAGCATGTGGAAAATGAATTGTTTCCATTGAAGCTGTTTCATTTCATGTTTTCCAACAAGGAATCACTGACTGAAGCAGTTATCACTTTCAGCCTAAGAACTAATTATTTTCTAAAATAACTGCTTTATTTACTGACTGGAGTGTTTAAAACTAGGGATCCGGGGGTGTTTTAAAACAGCTAATCGTATTCTGAAGTAATTGTTTATTTGGTTTCATTTACTTTTCTGGAGTTTCACTGAATCATTTTCTGATTCTAGGAATGTCCACGTCCACGTCCACTGATGTCACCACTGTAGTGTTTCAAACATTTCAAAACATTTTCTGAAGGAGTTGCTTAATTTAGTACTTTGAGCATGTGGAAAATGAATTGTTTCCATTGAAGCTGTTTCATTTCATGTTTTCCAACAAGGAATCACCGACTGAAGCAGTTAGATCACTTTCAGCCTAAGAACTAATTATTTTCTAAAATAACTGCTTTATTTACTGACTAGAGTGTTTAAAACTAGGGATTCGGGGGTGTTTTAAAACAGCTAATCATATTCCGAAGTAATTGTTTATTTGGTTTGAAGTACAAAAGACTCAAAAAAGTGACTCATTGGATTGGATTTCCATCTAATAAATATATGTAGTCCCAACTAAATTAAATTAAGTTATCTTGCATGGATGTGCTTTTTTGAGTTGGGGCTACATACGTGGTGTGTCCATAAAGTAACGGTCCTTTTTATTTTTTTAAAAAACTATATGGATTTCATTCATATGTTTTTACGTCAGACATGCTTGAACCCTCGTGCGCATGCGTGAGTTTTCGCTGATGAAGCGAGACAAAGGAACACCTCCGTTTCGGAGTGTTAGAGGACAAGTTTGGACACGTCTATCTCAGCTTTCAGTGCTTACCAGTCGAGTGAGTATAAGAGAACTTGTGGAGAGCTGGACATGTCCCAACTTGTCCTCTAACACTCCGAAACTGAGGCGTTCCTTTGTCTCGCTTCATCAGCGAATCGGTCATGATGCGCGAATCCTCCGCGCGGCTTTCCATGACAAAATCTCTTGTTAAAAGTGAAATCTGCCAGAAAATGGCTGATGTCCAGCTCTTGTGATAACCAGAGAAAGAGCACACGACGGTCTCATATCCACAGAGCCATCAGCTTAGAAATGATCCAGTGGTTTGTGCCGCGACGTCGTAGCTCGGAGCGCGGCGCACCGACCGTCCTTAAAGGGGTCCTTAAAGCTGTAGTTAAAGTCCTTATTCTCTGTGAAGCTTGTAAAATTTTCACAGAAAGCCAGATAAATTTTTCGAATGGTTTCCAGGTGCCAGTCTCTAACAGCTTCTGAAAAAATTCAGATGGAAAAAAAAGTCCTTTTCATTCCGCCATTTCCAGACAATGAAAATCTGACAAGGGGGCGGGACCACTCCTTCCACAAGGCGTGCTCACAGGCGAATGACGTCACCGACAGGCGTGGAAAAACTCACGCATGTGCATGAGGGTTCAAGCTTGCCTGACGTAAAAACATATGAATGAAATCCATATAGTTTTTGAAAAAAATAAAAAGGACTGTTACTTTATGGACAGACCTCGTATATATTTATGAGATGGAAATCCTGCACATAATTTAATCAAGTTCATCCAATGAGTCATTTTTTTTTTTTTAGTGTAGTTCCTGCCATCATTGGTTGGACTATTTCAGGGAGGGTTTAAACCTAATGCTCACTCTGTTTGCTGTTTCTGTGTCCTACAACGACACCAGAAGCTTTCCAGCCGGCTAAATATTGAGCCTGTGTGACAGACTTTGTGTCTAGGTGTATCAGAGAATTCTGGGATTTGTTGTCATGATTGTCACAGGCCCTTGAAGTGAGTGGCCTGTGTGTTCGCCAATTCAGTTTGATGTGTCTCTCAGGCACACACCTACCGTCTGAACCCTGATACTCACCTGTTCTCTGATTCTGGCCCTGAAAACCAACAAGAAATGGCAACAATAAGGGGAAAAGGAAAAACAACAGATGGGGTAGTCTACTCCTCGTGTCATGTGTGCTCACAGATTATTTTCTGCAATAACAGGTAGTGTTGGATGCCTGATGAGATGTGAATAACCCAAAATGACCAATTACACTAAACACGCCAGCTTTAATTTCCTGCCTCCGAGGACGATAAATAAACATGGCTTCAGTGAAGGCACGAGTGGAAAGTGCTCCGCCATCAAAGCCATCCTCCGGTTATTTTCTTTGATTAGCTGCCAAGCCCCAGATACCCCCGCCTGTTTCAAGTCATTTGAGGCGTTCAAAATGAAATTATAGAGCATCTCTTCTAGATATTAGTGTTAAAGAGTAAGTAGCCCATGGCTACAGTAATCCCCTGTTAATCCTGACCTAATGAGACCAAGCGTGAGAGAAGGGGAAGCACAGGGTTAAAACAGCATTAGTGCGACTTACTGGACTGGTGTAAAATTTCTTAAAGGGCAAATTAGAACTGTTTCTACAACAAAAGCAAAATGCTGTGTTGTACAAGTGAACCATTTAAGTTAAGATGTGGAAAATAATAATGAGAAGAACAAAAAATCTAAAGAAATTACAACTATAGGTGCAACAAGAGTTTTATTTTGCTGCTGGTCATACTTGAGAAATATTAAATGTAATAATTAGATGAAGTTTAAGTAGTGAATTTACTTCTAGACATTGAAGTAAAAAATTGCAGTAAGTAGAATAAAACCTGATTTTGTGTTTTACATTACTTTCAGAAATATTGAAAATAAGCAGGTTAAGCGCAAAAGCAAAAGATGAAATAGCACATTGTGTTGAGAAATAATTGTGCATTTGTAATTGTACATTTTTCAGTTTGAGTCACCACAACAGGTCAGGTATGGATGGCCATGTTTATTTGGCACAAGTTTTGTTTTTTTTTGTTGTTGTTGTTGTTTGTTTGTTTGTTTGCCAGATGACCTTCCTGACACAACTCCACATTACATGGAGAATGGGCAGGGGTGGATTTGAACTGGGAATCTTCTGCTCTACAAGCGCACTAACCGCTCGTCAGTGCTTTTATCCAAAGCACTTTACAATAATGTCTCCCATTCACACATTCATACACAATAAAATCAGTGTGCTACCATGCAGTTCACTCAACTGCCCACTGGGAACACATCAGGGATTAAGGTCTATGCCCAAGGAACCTTCTTGATTTTCCAGGCTGAAGGTTAATCCAACCCAAATGTCTCTGGTCTTGAGCCCACTTCAGTGATCAGTGAATGAATTTAACCAACCCTCCATTAGTTGATATTCTCATCAATTAAAATCAATAAATACATGTATTATTATTATTATTATTATTATTATTATTATTATTATTATTATTATTATTATTATTATTATTAACACATACAATACATGAAGCAACTCTATTCATGGGATTCCCAAGATACACTGTAAAAAATTTGACCAGTGGTTACTTAAAAAATTGTGGCAACAAATTGGCACATAATATAATTGAATAGATTTTAAGTTCTACAATTTTGATTAAAATGTATTGAATACATTAACTAAACTTAAACAAACAAACAACAACAAAAAAATAAGTACATGTTAATAAAAGCAACTGTTGAAATGTGTTGGCTTTAGTAAGCACGCCAAATGATGAGTTATAGCACCAAAAAAAAAAATTTGTAAATCCTAAACAATTTCACAAGGAAAACAGTCGGCGTCGGATTTACCCTGGATGCCCTTCCTGATGCAACTCCACATTACACGGAGAAATGTGGTGGTGGTGGTGGTGGTGGGGGGCTGTGACCAAGAACCTTCCACACTGAAACCAAGCGCACTAACCACTTGACCACCACCCCTGCCCGACTCATATTCTAGTACAGTGTTGCTTAATTCAATACATTTACAGTACCCAATATCCTGACCAAGCTTAGGTTTGGTCAGGATATTGGGTATGGCAACAAACTCAATATTATTGAATAGATTTAAAGTCCTGTGATACAAATTAAAACTTTTTTTTAAAACAATTATTTTCGATACAAATAAATAAGTACACCCACTGTCTCTAAGCATGTCTCCCTCAGAGACAGTGGGTGAGAAGCTTGGTCATCCGTGGGGAGCTTGGAGTAGAGTCGCTGCTCCTTCACGTTGAAAGGAGCCAGCTGATGTTTCTGGCATCTGGTAAGGATGCCCCCTGGGCACCTCCCTAGGGAGGTGTTCCAGGCACGTCCATCTGGGAGGAGACCCCGGGGAAGATCCAGGATTAGGTGGAGAGGTTATATCTCCACACTGGCCTGGGAATGCTTCAGGATCCCCTAGTCAGAGGTGGTCAATGTGGTCCGGGAAAGGGAAGTCTGGGTCCCCTGCTAGAGCTGTTGCCCCCGTGACCTGATCCCAGATAAGCGGTTGAAGATGAGTGAGTGATGAGTAAATGAGAACAACACTGTAAATGTGTTGAATTAAGCAAGTGGCCAAGTGGTTAGTATGCTTGAGTTCAGTGTGGAAGGTTCTTGGTTACAACCCCACCCTGGCCACATTTCTCCTTGTAATGTGGAGTTGTGTCAGGAAGGGCATCCAGAGTAAATCCTACACCACATGCTTTCCTTGTAAACTTGATTAGGATTTACTAAATATTTTTTGGTGATATAACTCATCATTTGGTGTGCTATTACTAAATCCAACACATTTCAACTGTTGCTTTTATTAACATGTACTTATTATTAATATTTTTTTTAGGGGTGGGCAAACATAAAAACTCTTAATCGCATTAACTCAATGACTTTCTGTGATTAATCATGATTAATCACATGGTATATGTGAAACCCAAAAATGAACTCAAAAGCCGCTTAAAAACACAGTTTTATTTGAAAATGTAAATGAACACTGCATAAATTTGAAAATGTAAATTTCAACTGAAACACACTAATGAAATCAAATATAAAACCACTGGCAGGTCATTTGTTATCCTGTTTCATATCAAAATAACAATATTCATGTCCATGACTAAATGTACTAAAACAAATACGTCACAGTTGTACACATACCACAATTTGATATGTATACAATTGTGATGTATTTGTTTTAGTATATTTAGATTTTGTTGTGATTTGGCACTTTATAAGCCGATTAAATTGAATTGAAATTGAACATTTTATTGAGTCTTAAAGTAAATAAATATGAATTTGGTCACTGGATCCTTAAACTTTGTACATAATGAACTCTACATGGTGAATCCTTGATCTCTGGACATAAATAAGAATAAACAAAATCTGTAGTTTTTGTCAAACGCATTTCCTTTCAGACATTGGCATGAATGTGTTTCCATATATCTGAGCTGAGCTTAGAGCTGCTGTGCTTCACTTCAGGATGTAATCTGAAAAGAAAATACAGCACATTTCATTTTGGGAGGAAAAAAAAAAAACGTTTTAGTCGATTGTAGTTTCTTGTCTGTATTACATTTGGAAAGAGGTGTCATTTTATTTAAAGCGGCGATTCATTTTGACGTTATTAATTCCGACCGGACTCTGTCTCAGCCGCGCAGCGTTTCGAGCTGTGTGAACGGAACGGAGGACGATTCTCGTTTCTTGACAGCAACAAGACAAGAGTCCCAGTTAGTGACTTTTATCCACACAAAAGTGACTGACGATATTTTGCCGTTTCTGAAGAGCAGGGAATCAAAGAACCAACGAGCTACTGGATCGAAACATTGCTTCAATGGTTCGTGGTTTCAAAGTGGAGCCGCGTCGCAGAAATAGTTTATTACAGACCAAACCCTGAATATCCGACTTTATTTGTACGTCCATATGACTCTGAAACTCGGAAAAATCCGTATAATTTACGGACTATAGGTTGACATGAAAACCACCGAAAAGCTGTGTTCACCGCGGGGACACGTTCGGCTATTCGAGATTATTCAAGATTTTTTTTTTTACCGATGACGAACGATGCGTAAAAAAATTTGACCGATGCAGCTGCATCGGTCCAAACCGGTCTGGATCCGGGCCTGATCCTGTAGAACTTTGTACCGAAAATGTCCATTCAATAGTTCAGCGTCTTTCTGCATTTTGTTTTGTTGTGCATTGCATAGCCTGTACTTTTCTCGATCCTCGTGTCGTTTTCTGTGTGAACTCAGCTATCAGCAGGAAGCAGCAGCGTAAGCTCGCCCCCGACTGACGCTTTCAAAATAAAAGGCAACGAGCAACAGTCATAAAAGGTTAAAAAAAAAAAAAAAAAAAAAAAAACGCAGCGTTAAGGAGAGGAACAAAATTGTCGGCGATAATGACCTCAATAATTAATGCAACGATAGCGCGTTAACGTTGCCCAGCCCTAATTTTTTAAGTTTAATTAATGTATTCAGTTCAATTATATTATATCACCTTGTTGCCACAATTTTTTAAAGCAACCTTTGGTCATTTTGTTTTACAGTGTATTTCTAGTTGTCACAGCCATCATGGCCAGTTTATACACAAGCACTATTAGTATTGTACAGTACTGTGGCAGTAACTGAATTTTTCACAGTGAAACCTGGCTTTCATCAGGGATGTATTCTGGCTCTTGCACTGTCCAATGTTTGCATGGACTGGGTGTTGGGGTAGGGTTGTAGAAATCACTGGGTTTGGTGCCATTGTTGTTGAGGAAAGGTTTACTGACCTTGACTTCATGTAGAACGTTGAGATCTTTGTGGAATCAGTCAATACCCTGATTGCAACACTTGAGAAGGTGGGGGAGGAATCAGAGGGTCTGTGTTTGTGATTGTCTTTATCAAGAATAAGATCCAGGCTTTCAGTGTAGAGACGTTACCTAAGTGGATCAGGAGCTGGCCTGACAATATGTAGACCTGAGTTTGAAACCTGCTCATGCTCTCTGTCTATGTTCTTGGACAAGACACTTAATGTATATTGTCTCAGTCCACCCAAATATAAATGGGAAAGTAACCTGTGTCAGGCTGGTGTCACATCCAGGGGAAGTCGTAGATTCTCTTTTTCTTCATGCTATTGAATCTGGAGATAAACACTGGCACCAGTGGGCCTCAGGGACTATGTAGGATTTACATACATTCAATGACTTCCTAGGCTTAGCTATTGAAGGTGTTCACTTATCTGGTCAGTATTGTTTTTAGATCAGGAGAGGTCTGAGAAGAACTCATGGGGTCATGATGTCACTGGACAGAGGTGTTTTGTGATGCCTATATCTTTGTAGGAGGAGAGAGGTCCTGTCTTGCTGTTTGGTCGTGAGACTTGCACACGAACCAGTGATCTGAGGCAATGACTCTTTGGGACTAGGTCTCTTTGAGGATCCTTGGCTACCGTTATAATGACTTTGTGCCAAATGAGTAATTACATTTCGGCCATGTGACATGTTTCTCTGGGAATAATCCAGCATGCAGGTGTAGCTATACTGATGTCTCTGTGGTTGGGGAAGGCCAAAGGGATGTCCTGTATCCCATCTTACAGTGTAGCTTTTGTCTCTCTTCTTTGTGTATCCTATGCCATTTCCAGGTGGAATGATAATCTATGGTGACCCCTGTGGTCTGTGGTCACATATAGCCAATATTTTAATCAATCAATAAACAATTGTTCTGCAGTGTATGATATGTTGATGATGTAAACAGTGGTCAACAGGCCTCATTAATGGCACCTCCTAAATTAACTATTGGTCCTTCAGGACAAGTCCCTCATTAAATCTCAGAAATACACAAAATGATGGGATACTGAGTATAAAATAGAATGTAGCATTTATTCATTCATTCATTTTCTATTGCTTGTCCAGGTCATGGTCAACATGGCAGTTGGCCACACTTCCCTATCATCTGTCATGTCCTGTGACTCTTCCTGGGGGATCCTGAGGTGTTCCCAAGCCAGCTGGGAAACATGTTGATGTTACATTTATATATATTATATCATTATATAATGAAGCATGATTTCTGAATTTTAAACTAATGAAGTGACATTGTTCCCTGGTAAAACATGAGTGACAACTATTTTATCTTTCAAGTATTCCTAAATTAAGCATCGGGGTTGAAAATGTCCAAACAGACAAATGGAATCTAGATGTTGTTTCATATGTGTATTTGTGTGTAGAAGCTGTTTCTGCTCTTTGATTGGTAATTAAGTTTGCTCCAAGCATGTATACACACACACACACACACACACACACACACACACACACACACACACACACACACACACACACACACACACACACACACACACACACACACATGAAGTCACAGCTAAAACACAGAAAGTGCAAGCTCTTTGTCTCCTTCTTTTATGTCCACACACATAAACACACACGCGTGCACACAGACACAAACACACCGAGGGCAAAAGCATAATTCCAGAACTGTCAGATTAGAGAGGGCCTTTAATTTGTGTGACTCTGTGGAGTTTTGCCGGCTAATGAGATTGGGCTAATTGGTATCGTTACTGTAATCTCCTGAGGCGGAGGACAACACGTTTAAACATATACTCACTGATCACAGTTAAAAGCTGTCAGCAGTGCTAAAGGTCATTTGTGCCTGTGTTCATTTCCAAAGCCATGCAGTGTAACGGGGGGAGTGCATGAAATGCTGTAGAAAGTCATGGGGTTAAAACATTCATTTGCTAATTTCAGGACGCATGTTGCCAAAAGAAAACATGCTGTAATTACACAGGGGAAAAAAGCAGAACAAGCAAATGTAACATTCTTAGACATAACCACAGATTGCACTACATCTGCTATTTTTCAGACAAATGAAAGCAGATGTTGTTGCACTGAATAACTACTTTGGTTAATCCCATCATAAACAGGTAAACAGGCTGCTCAGTGGGGTAAGAAATGGGCTACCAATATGGGGACTTTAGTTTGATTCCTGGTAACTGTCTCTGTCCTTGGGCAAGGCACTTACTGACATTGTATTAATCCACTTAGCTGTAAATGGGTACTAGACTTGGCTGGGGAATTAACCGTTTTTACAGTCTTGTCTGGGCAGACTCATAGACTTTCAACATATTCAAGCTACAGTATCCAGGAATAAGCATAGACATCAGTGGGTGACAGGACTATGTAGGATTTTAGGCATCATAAACAGGTAAACAGGTCACTCAGTAGGATATGGGTGACCAATATGTAGACCTACTTAGACTACCTGTCTGTATCCTTGGCCAAGACAGTTATTGGCATTGTCCCAGTATACCCAGCTGTAAATGGGTAATAGCATTGGCTGGGGAAGTGACCTATATTTGTATTCAATCCAGGCAGGTTGGTAGATTCTTTTCTACTTAATGATACAGTATCCTGGGATAAAGCGCTGGCGCCAATCGGCCTCAGAGTTCATATCTTCTTCTGTCATAAACAGACTAGAATTTCATCATTACACTCCTGGTAAACTAAGGCCCCATCCACACGGGAACAGATTTAAGTGTATATGCATAACTTTTGTATCGTTTTGGTGTTTCATCCACACGTAAATGGTGTTTTTTGGTGGTCAAAATGATAGTATTTGAAAGTGGGTCTGAGAGTGAGTAAATCTGAAAGCGCTGGATTTGCATCTCTCTGTGCACAAGCAATATAGAATGTTTCTGAAAGGATTACATCACAGCACCATCTGTGTAACCACACCGGCTCATAATTAATCACTTGATGTTGTTGTTAATAGTGTAACTACTTTTTTCTCTTGTTGGATCATTAAATGGAGTTTTTGCAGCAAGCAGAAAGCTGAAGAGATGCTGATGGCTGTGGTGAAAGCCGCTGAGTAATGTGCACCCCGATTACTGTTCAGACAACAACCAGGGCCCGGTTTCATAAAGTAATCTAATCTTTCAGTCTACTAAACTTACGTAGTCGACGACAGCAGCGTTATCCATCTAATCACCATTTCACAGCAATGGTTAAACTTGTAGATTAGCAGTTTTACCTCAGTCAATGGTTTTCACGGGCATAACAGCCTCACACGTGCTGTTGCCAAGAGATGGCTTCAATGTGCCAGTTTTGTTTACTTCCGGGTTAGTCATTGTCATGAACTATGCAGTCTTTTTTTTTTTTTTTTTTTTTGTTAACTGGCTTTATTAACATTTGCATAGAAAGTCTAGTGAACAATATAAAAAAGCATGTGTGCACTCACACAACGTACAGTGCCACCTACAAGCCTGGCATATGTATTACAGCTTGTTTTTGTTGATTTGTGCATTTTAGTGTGAATGCAGATAAATCTTGAAAGACTGTCGTGTTTACAGAACACTTTGAAAACAAAGATCGCTTTGTATCCATGTGGACAGGCCTAAATTCAGCAGCCAAAGTCTAATTCCTTGTTCCCACTATGGATATAGTTTTTTTTTTTTTCCCTAGGGGTGGGAAGACTACTCATCATAGTCGACTCTACAGCTAGCTACTAGCCAAATAGCTGACTAGTTGGCAATATGTGATAGCATGGATTTCCTTCAGTTTTTGTTGGGAAAATCACGAGCTAAATCATCCCTTTAAATTACTGTTGAAGTATTATATTTTTACGGCTTCAGTGTTCAACCAGCACAAACAATTAATACATTTGTGTGATTGACTTACAATGCCCACTGATCAATTTCCAACACAGGTCAGCATCCACCAGAGCAAATAAGTATTTTACATCTAGTTCTACCACAAACATTGTTGCCATGTAGTTCACTGTGTGAATGTCATGTTTTCAGGTTGTAGTTCATTGCATTTAAAGTGAATGTGGAATCCCACAGCTTAGTTTAGACCTTATAGTCAATAGTTACTCATGATTTTCATCAGCTTCTGCTCCAAGGGTCTACACTGGACTAACTTCTTTCCCACATGAATGCGGTTTTTCTTGCATGCTAAAAACTTGTTGTTGATGCTACATGTAAGTAACGTCCCAACATCCTGTCTTCATAACTCCAACTGGCACAGCATGGGACAAATTTTCCCAGAGGGATTACTCCAGTTCACGCCTAAAAAAAATTAATTCAGTGACTAATAATATAATCTTTATTTATCTATTCCCACTTCTTATTATGGTTAATGGAAAGGCAGACTGTCACCACTCTCCCTGCTGCCAACCCAGGACAGGGTTACAGAGGCTGACAGAGTGAAACAAAAACAGTAGCTAATGTTAGCACTAATGTTAGCATTAGCGTTAACATTAGGCCTGGCAGCCAGGCCTCATCTGTCCACAACTAGAGACAGGTGGACCCTTAAGCCTGGCTTCGGGTTACTGATACAAGCCGCAATGTGCGTCACATCCACACACACACATAGTTAGAGAAGCTCTGTATAATGATGATTAATAGCCATTCTGTGCTAATTTACTGCAGTGAACATAGTTGTGTTGCACAGTTTATCACTGTTACATTTCGATTTCATGATAGATTTTATGAATATTACTGTCTCCTCTTCACAATGACTAATATTCATGTGAAAATAGCAAAAATTAAATGCATTTTTCACTGTGGTGTATGTAACACAAGAGGACCATTTTGCATGTGATACAGAGCTTTGCTATGTTAAAATGTGTAGGGGGAAGTTTGCTTTAGCACTGTTGGGAAAGCTAAGCTCCGCCACCTGTTCACCAGATCTAAAGGCTTTATTGAATATTCTTATAAAATAATAATAAAAAAAAATAATAACCTGCGGGGGTTGGGGGAGGGTTGAAGAGAAATCAAAGCATTTCCTGGCCGCCCGTGGCACGGCTTCTGAAGACCATCCTATTTTTAGAGTTTGTCTTCAGCAGCAGAAGCTGCAGCCCCGTGGACCCAGATGTTGTCGGTACAACGTAAAACACAACTGCATCTGACCAAAGTGGATACTCAGCATGTACCCAACTCGCTCTGGACTTGTTTTTTTATATTCATGGGATAATTGTTTACATGTTAATGCAGGGCGACCAAAACAAGATAAGTTGAATAAACTATAATTGGGTTATTGAATTATTTAAAAAAAATCTTCCAGATTAAAAAAAAAAAAGAAAAGAAAATTACATGAAAGTGGGAAAGAGAATAAAAATAACATTTCACTTTCTTTTCAGGTGTCTACTTGTACAGTAAAATGTGATTAAAATGATTGACCCATGATCATATGACTTTCCTGTATTTTTTTCACCTATAATGAACTTTTACACATTCACAGCCCTTTGATTTTAATTTCTCTGTGCTTCAGAAAAATGTTTGCCAAAGGATGTGGGAGATATGCCATGTTTGCCTTGCAAGCACATCAAAGGCATTCACAGGCCTCTCATACCGCCTTGCTGATTGGCTGATCGGTGGTGGGTGGAAGTTGCGACACAAGGACCAAACTCTGAGTGCTATTTCTACACGCTCCCCCCCCCCATTCCTTGCACCCCCATCACCCCCAACGCTTCACGCATCTATCCCCCACCTGTTTCCCTGACTTCCCATCAGATGTGTTTTCTAAACAAATTGCCTCCCCCACCTTACCCCACTCATCCCCTCACCATTCAAACTCCGCCTGCAGAGGAGCATCCCAAAATAAAGCCTGGCTGCCATCAGCCAGTATGGGTTTTAGTGCATGTTCATCCACTGCCTGCAAAAATAGGGCACATAGTTACACAAAGTTCACACTCTGATCTTAACAGCTGGCGTGTTCATGCCTGCTCGTCGTAAAGCGCATTAGCTTGCAGTGCTGCCACCTGCATGTTCAACAGCTTAAGATAAAAAAGGAAGAGCTCTGTGTTTTTTATCATAAGTAAGAGCTGTAGAATTTGAAATAGGCAAGCATCTTTGAAAATATTGATACAACGTCCAAGATCTCATATATTACATGATTTTACTCCTCTGATTCTCACATTTTTCTGCCCATGTTCCACAAGAAAATCAGAGGTTTCATCTGATCATCATTCCAGCTACTTCAAGTAATTTAATTGCTATTTGAAATGTTATTAAATCTGTCTACACTTGGTAATGTAGAAAACATTTAAAATGAATGAAAAACTATATCTTGTGTCTAAATATTCAATAAATACAAATTAATAAAATAAATGACCATTTAGCACCTTTGAAAATGCATACCCTGTAATTGGTGACAAAACATTTTTATTTTAATGTCATCACTTGCCATTGAAAACCTGTTAGTATTTAATTGTTTTTATGATTTTTTTTTAAATTCATCATCATATGCAGCTATATTTGTGTTGACGTTTACCAGTCAGTACACGTACATATAAATCAAGTGTTTTGTTTATTTGTTTGTTTTAAATTTGAAAGTAAGGTTTCTGCCTTCATCATTCATTAAGTTATTTAATAAAAATAAATGACAAATAAAAATCAAACCATGCATTTTTTTAGAGGTTCTAGTGGGAATGAAATGTTTGGAAACTACTGTGTGTGCTTCAAATTTTACTTGATTTTTTCTTTGTTGTTGTTAATAATTGTTTATTTTCTCATGAGTTATTTATAAAGAAACACAAACAAACACGCAAACAAAAATTCCAGAGCACTCAGAACATTTGTAACATTTTTGTTTTTTTTCCCCGGTTAATTTAATTTATTAGCACTCTGCCAGTGGGGATCCATGGGCTCTAGATTGGGTAGTGTTTCTAAAACAGGGAGGTGACATTTTTCAAGGGTGGTAATATTTTAAGCAAAGTTTCTATAATGAATTGGAATGCCGTGTGAGTCCAGAATGTTTTGCAACCTAAGACCTCAACAATTTTTAGAAGAGGAACTCAACCACTTATTTCCAGTTAAATGTGTAATTTTATATGTTAATTTACAGTCTTAATGTATTTATAAATTGTTTAGGTCCTTGTTATCATATACACAGTATTATTATTAGCATTATCATTATAATATATGTCACTATGGAATTGTCTTTATCAGTTTTCGTTATTGTCGAGGTGGGTGCCAAAATAAATAAATTCAATTCAATTCAAAATTCTAATAATCAGTATTATTATGATCATATTGTATTATTACTTCTATTTTATTATAAATAATATATATTTATTATTATTATTATTGTTATTATTATTACTTCTATTTTTAAATGGATAACAATGGAAATAAGTCTTTTCACCTTCTTGTGCATCCATGTATTTTTAATGTATTAACAATTATATTATTTACTTACATTGAACTTACTTAATAAAATCACACACGCACTCACGTATTTGAAATAAAGATGATTTACTGCCCCCTGCTGGAGTGGCATGTTAGTCCAGAATGTAATTAGCAATGTTAGCTAATTTCTGTAGTTTCTCCAAAAATATTAGTCCTATCAATGTTATGTTTTGGTCCTGTTCATCCTTGACCCAAAACACATAAGATTATGTATATAACACTATATTATAATATAGATGATTGTTTTATATGTATAATATATTATATATAACAATATATTATACATAATGAAATAAAATAATCTTCAACTACATCCTGCAGTGGTTGTTGTTTCTGTGTGTGTGTGTGTGTGTGTGTGTATTTGTGTTTATGTCTTTTCTCCTGCTTTCAGCTGCCCTCGGTTTGTCAGAGTCTCCACAGTGGATCCAGCTGAAATCTGCTTTGGGACTTGGCACAAGTTCTCCGCCGGATGAACTTCCTGACACAACTCCATTTGTACGTGGAGGAACCTGTGTGCTGCTCCTGCTATTCCTGAGCAGGCTGCCAGCTGTGCTGAGAGTGACATGGCTGCACAGTAAGGTATAACATAATAATAACATATAAATCCTCTTTTAAAAAGCAGCTGAAGACACTTTTATACAGACAAGCTTTTCACTAGACTTGTTGTTTTTATTATTTTCTATTTTTAGCTTTTTATACGCTTATGATCTTATTTTTGCTGTTTCCTGTAAAGCAGTTTGTGATTTATATCTATGATAAGTGCAATATAAATAAATGTTATTTATTTATGTATAATGTCTAATAAAATATTAGGTGTTATATTAGGAAGGACATTCAGTGTAAAACCTGTGCCAGTTCAAAATGCAGATCCACCTCAGATTTGCTGTGGCAGCCCTGAGTCCAAACAACGGAGCAGCCGACAGGACTTACTATATTGTGGATAACTTATATTTCATCTATGTTATATATAATATAGTGGACAAGATAGTAGTAATGCTTCATTTTCTGCACCCGCTTATTCCAATTAAGGGTGATGGAGGTGCTGGAGTCATTCAGCAGTCACTGTGTAAGATGCGGGGTACACCCTGGACAGGACACCTCTCTATCACAGGACTAACAAGCACATTCACACTCTTGCCTACGGGTTGGTCAATATTAAGTAACCGCTTCACTTAACCTGCATGTCTTTGGAGGTTGGAGGAAGCCAGAGCACCCAGAGGGAACTTACACAAACATAGGGAGAACATACAAACTCCACACGGTATGGACCAGGCAGGAAGCAAACCTGGCAACTTCTCACTGTGAGGTAACAGTGTTAACCACTAAAACACTGTGCCACAATAATATTAATAATTCTAATAATAATAAAAATTATAATAATTAATATTATATCAACATGCCCATCCACCTTGGATCTGCTGTTTCAACCCTGAGTGAAACCAAGGGAGCAGCTGAAGGACTTACAATTATTATCACTATTATTGTTATTATTGCCAATTTTCTGGAGTGCCTCAAACCGAATATGGAATCCCAAGGGTCCTGAAAAAAGACTGTTGGTGATCAAACTTTTCTTTTCGTGCACCCACGTTGTGGAACAGTCTGCCTCTTGACATCAGGCAGGCTTGTTCTGTTAAAGTATTTAAAACCAAGTTGAAGACCCACTTATTGACTGTGTCATGAGTCATGAGTTGTGTTATTACAGCTTTGATTATAATTATACTATTGTATCATAATGCGATTGTGATTTTAACTTTGCTCTTGTTTATGTTATATTGTTTGTTGTGCAACACTGTGATTGAAAGTGCTTTACAAATACATTTATGATTAAATTTATTATTAAAACCTTTGCACAGTAAATGTGTATGAGCTTCGCTCACAATGATATTAACAATATTCATACCATATTTTGGAGTATCCCTGCTGCCACGCAAAGAAAGCAAGCAAGCAAGCAATATTTAATAAAATTAATACCAGGTGACATTTTAAAAAATGTAAAATATTTTATAATAGTTGTGGTACAATAATGACAAAACAATAACAAATGACAGATCAGCAGTTGAAGCAATGTACTGTATGTATTATGCATAATTCATATTCATATTGCAGGAAAATCCTTCAGGTTAAAAGCCTGTTTGATGTGTTAATATTTACTGTGGACGAAGGAAAAACAAGAGGGAGAGTGAGCAGGACAGCGAGAAGGAAACAAAGGAGAAAGAGGGAGAAAAGGAAAATGAAACCCTTTGTAAAGGGCAGTCTTGTTAGCACCATGTCACACCGGCATCCATATATCATCCCCAGGTCTGTCACCTGACCCTGAAGTGTCACAGACCCCGAACTGTCCCCTCAAACACAAGTCCTGCACCGCTAACCCCTGGACCCTACTCCCCCCCCCACCTCCCCCGTCTCCCAGTCAGCAGTACTTTACAGCCTCTGAAAGGGAACTAAAGACCGCTGAGGATTGAGATGAATTACAGCCCGGGGAGCTCTTCTAATGAAGGGCGTCCAAATTTACAGCTTTGCCAGCTTTCTTAACTTCATGGATGGAGATAAAGCAGGCCCGGGTTCTGACAGAGCCTCCCTAAGAACACAGGGAGGAGGGGGAGGGAGAAAACGCCAGAGAGACGGAGAGGAAGATGAAGCTTAGTTTCTCAAACGCGAACCTAATAAGTGAAAATATATGAAGCAGAATAGCCTTGTTATTCTCTGCCCAACAAGAAAAACGGCGGCTAAATGTCAAATAATATTTATCGTGATCAACAGTCATAGAGACGTTACGGCCACGGAGGCCCCGAGCACACTCACTAACTATTTTGTGAAACAGACACGAGCACGCCACAGCATGAAACACAATTTTCTGTTTCTTTTTTTTAAAGATCAGTCAGTTGAAAACCCTTGATAAATCAGCCAAGAAGAAGTAGAATGAAAAAAAAAACAGCCTCTTTGAGTGCTGTCTAAACCTGAATGAAAAGCCCTTTGTAGTTCGCAGTGTTGGGTTTGTAAAAACAAATGCGCGCTACATCAAGCCAATCATTTATACCCCAGACAAAGATCAAACTAATATTGACTGAAAACACCTGAAAGATGAGACAGTGAATACTAATGAGGAGGGTCCTCCTATATGCTAATCACAGTAAGCACCACTTCAAGAAGGGTGTGGGGGCATGAAAGCCAACTTCATAAACGTATTTTTTCAGTACAACGTTCAAGCTGGAGCTGCAGCCGGCATCCTATAAGGACTCTGAATTGTATATCAGCCTCTAAAGCCGCCACGTTAATCCTATTTGCATTCATATAACTACAGCTGGATCCTTGGGAGCCTTTATCCTTAGATTTGCCCATTTGTATGTCCCTTGTGAGTGCAGGAACTCCATGCATGATACCAGTATCTGGATGTCTCTTGCATATTTGGACTCAATTTCATCCGCTGCCGTTTGCCGCGTGCAGAGGCACCAGTAGGATGGATGGCACAAATGAGTAAACATATACACACACTATAGGGCAGGTAATGGACTCTCGTGCACACATGTGCAGGTTTCATCCACACATGCGGAGAGGCTGGGGAAGGTGGGGTAGGCTGTTGGAGAATTAAGTACCCCTCGTGGTTCCCTGGTGAAGAGAGCCACAGGCTTAGCTCCACGCCGACTGATTTGTGAATCTCCTCTCCTTAAACAGCTCTGTGCCTCTGTGCACACACTGCGCCAGTGCGGTGCGGGGTGCTTTCACCTATTTGCACATTAATAAACCTCCAGAAACATTTATTTAATGCTGGAAGAATAGGCAGTATTTAGTACACACGAAGGTCCCGAGGCCATTGCTACACCGTGGGCCTACAAGGCGTGCGTGCAAATCTGCAGACACACACTCTGTGCAATTACTCCTGCCGTCAATAACACTGGTCATGATGGAGAGGAACACACTATTAAACCAGTTAGCATTATTGACACAACCTGCAGAATGCACATCAGGTCTCAAATCAGTGATTGGGATTATTTGAGACATAAGCAAGAATTCTAGGCTGCATAGCGTAAAACTACACACACATATGCACACATTGATGAATGAACTTTAGTTGATTAATTATATGTAAAAACCAACACACAAATTACTGTAACGTCTGTGTTGGTTTTTACAAATAAATGTGTATTTGTAAAATGTCACTTTTTCATTTGTAAAAAAAGGCATTTGCAAAACTGAAAATTCTGTTATATTGTGATTTTTGTGAATGAATAAAACTTATTCCTTCATTCATCCATTCATTTAGCTCAACAACCATGTGAGAATACCACAAATCGTCAATCAAAACAGGCGCAGGTGTTTGACAGGAGGATGTGTTTTGTAACTGCTTGCAGGTAAACTACAGTAAAACTCACATATAATGGATTTAGGTGGACCAGCAAATTTTGTCTAACAGAAATCCACTAGATGTATAAAACAGACAAAATCCAATATGTGTATAAAATGGACAGATTAGTATGAAACAGATTAGTTACAGACAGGAGGCCCAAATTATCTACGGTGAATCTCCAACATCAATTAGGCTTATGTATTTCCTTGATTAAATGCCTGACCTTGAATAGGGGCCTGCCTCATTTAATGGCCTGGTAAAAATTTAATCTGGAAAAAATAAACGCCTAACTTAAATAAACACCAGGCATTATGTGAATTAAAAAGGATTACATTTGGTCAAGTCAGTCTTCTAAGTCTGCTGCGGAGTGGTAACTTAAAATCCTAAAGCCTGATTTATGCTTCTACAACACCGCAACTCTGTGGCCATGCAATGATGTCGACATGCATGTGACCCTTTTAAAGTTCTCCATCATGTTGGTTGGCATCTTAATGCAATTTCCTGCAGGAACAGTGGCTTTCTCTGGATAAATTTGTCCCTCAAGGACCTCCACTTCTTTATACAATCATCAACGTCCAAACCAACATTACAGTAGGTGCAATTTCCCTCCATGAATTGCAGGTCAATTGACAGAGGTGGGACAAAGTCACCAGCAAGTCACTCTCACGTCATGAATCGGCAAGTCACAAGTCTCAAGTCAAGTGCCAAGTCAAGTCTCAAGTCATGACCACCAACTGTTTGCAAGCTGACTTGAGACTTGACTTGAAACTTGCGGATTCATAACTTGAGAATGACTTAACAGTGACTTCGTCCCACCTCTGTCAATTGAGTGTCATTTTCCGACTCCATGTTGTAAAGTCGGTCATATTTGCAGTATGCGTAATAGGTCTAGGTGTTAAATATCCCTTGATGATCATGGGGATTTCCTCTTAGGTAGGTTGGGGGTGTCCTCCTGGGTGGTTTATTGCCAGTAAGACACGTCATCAGTTGTGCACCCTGGGGTCATTGGGTGTTTTGGCCTTTATCACAATACATCCTCGCTCGGGGACGGCCTACCACAGGCTGATCAAACCTGGGTGTGTGCTATACTGGAGGTTCCATGCGTGGCCCATAGTGTCTCCTTTCTTTTCAGCCATAACCAGTGGCTGCTTCTTATGGCAGCAGGTGAGAACACTTTCCAGCCCTGCATCAGCTGCCAGATTTGCATATTCTAGCCTTTTTCTTTTGAATGCCTCATCAACAGAATGAGAAGAATGAGTGAAGCCAGAAAAATGACCAATCACAGCCCTTGCCGTTTCTGTTGTTTAGCAGGTGCATGATAGCACTTGGCAGTGTGATATTTGGGCGGGTGCTATTCACACTGCCATCCACTAGATGGCAGTGTTCTGTGCATTTTGACACATATCACACGGTTGTTGAGCTGAATCACAACTTAAACCTAATTTTCAGTTTTGCAAATGCCTTTTTTTTAACAAATGAAAAAATTACATATTTTACAAATACACATTTATTTGTAAAAACCAATGCACAGTGACTTGTGTGTTGGTTTTTACATATAATTAATCAACCAATCAGTGATCAGCAGAGGCTGATTTTCCCATAATGCCTTTTGGCATCTGTGTGTGTTAATGTTCAAACCTTCAAAATTAGTGCATTATTTTAAAATTAAAAGATATGTGTTATATTTTCACTTTGCAAAAATGACAGCATTGACATTAATGTAGTTAAACTATCTGGATTAATTTGGTTTATAAATCAAAACATAAGTCAAATCTGCTTTCCTTTTCAGGACTTCTGCCTCATGTCTGGATCACTGCATGCTGTGAATGTAAATGACTCTTCCTTATAGCACTGGGCAGGGTGCTCAAAGACATAAGAGCTGATTTGTTGGTTGTGTTGGGGTTGTGATCGTCTTTGATTCTAATCAGAAGCACTGGTGGTGCTTAAACTCAAAACTGGCTTGTCAATAACTGTGAGTGTACTGGAAACAATACTAAAAGTTAGCTGTAGCTGAAGCCAATCACAGCACTCATAGGTGCCTGGACAAGACATCAGTCTGTCACAGGGTTTTGTTTGGAGTCCATCTGCAATAAATTCAGTTGATTGGACATGACTTGCAAAGGCACACAGCTGTCTACATATAAGGTCCTACAGTTCACAGTGAATGTCAGTGCACAAATTAAGCATGAAGTCAAAGGAATTGTCTTTCGACATCGGAGACAGGACTGTCTTGAGGCACAAATTTCAGGAAGGGTACAGAAATATTTCTGCTAGTTAGAAGGTCCCAATGAGCACAGTGGTCTCCACCATCCATAAATGTAAGACATTCAGATCCACCAGGACTCTTCCTAGAGCTGGCCACCCATCTAAACTGAGCAATCGGGGAAGAAGAACTTTCACCAGTGGGTGACCAAGAACCCAATGGTCAGAGCTCTGTCAGAGCTCCAGCATTCCTCTGTGGAAAGAGGAGAACCTTCCAGAAGGACAACCATCTCTGCATCAATCTATCAAACAGGTCTGTATGGTAGAGTGGCCAGATGGAAGTCACTCTTTAGTAAAAGTCACAAGGCAGCCCACCTGGAGTTTGACAAAAGGCACCTGAAGGAATCTCGGACCACGAGAAACAAAATGAGACAAAGATTAAGCTCTTTGGCATGAGTGCCAGGTGTAATGTTTGGAGGAAACCAGGCACCATCCCTACAGTGAAGTATGGTGGTGGCAGCATCATGCTGTGGGGATGTTTTTGAGTGTAAAGGAACTGAGAGACTAGTCAGGATTGAGGGAAAGATGAATGCAGCAATGTACAGAGATATCCTGGATGAAACCTGTTTCAGAGCGCTCTTGACCTCAGACTGGGGCGACGGCTCATCCTTCAGCAGGACAGTGACCCTCAGCACACAGTTAAGATATCACAGGAGTGGCTTCAGGACAACTCTGTGAATGTCCTTGAGTGGACCAGTCAGAGCTCAGACCCGAATCTGACTGCAAATCTCTGGAGAGATCTGAAAATGACTGTGCATCGACGCTCCCCATCCCACCTGATGGACCTTGAGAGGTGCTGCAAAGATGAATGGCTAAAACTGCCCAAAAATAGGTGCACCAAGCTTGTGGCATCATATTCATCATCATATTCTTTTTTATGCTGTTATTATGGAGTACTGTGAGTAGAATTTTGAGGAAAAAAAATATTTAGTCCATTTTGGAATAAGGGTATACTTTAACAAAATGTGGAAAAACTGAAGTGCTGTGAATACTTTCCAGATGCACCGTATATTTCTAACTTTAATCTGTCATATGAGATTTGACAGGCATATAGGCACATTATTTGCATTTATCAATATTAATGGTAAGCAGAAAAGGCAACCACCATGCACAATCTGCAAATATAATGTCCTGCTTTATCAATTCGTAACACAGACATGCTTAAGTGTCAAAAAAATCTGAAGTCACACTTAAACGACTCCAATACCGACTATTAAGATGGCTCGACATAACAGGATGGCTGCCAATAATTGTACATAAAGATATGGAAAAGCCATAAACCAGCTATAAATATTTCATGAATTCCAACACAAAGAGCATGCTAAAAGGATCAAACAGAAAAACGGGAGAGGAGTCAACGTGAACATCCAAACAATATGCAAGAATCCCGACAGTATAGGTCACATGCAAAAAGACTGGGGTCACACTGAAATTGTCCATCAGTCAGACAAGCAGAACTGATTTGGATGCTAAATTATGGTTTAGATATTCAAAAATTCCATATATATGCGAAAGGCTTCAGTGCACCCTGGATCTGGCCTATCAGAGGAGCGCTGTGCCACCACACTCCGTCATGCAGACCCATGATATGCCTCTCAGCCAACCAACACACATACAGATGTGCAGAAATCAGACACATAGTGCATGTACAGACACACAATCATACAACATAAATTCTGCAGAGTCTCGCAGTCAGACAGAAACACAAGCCTATAAAGATATCATTGCTGAATTAAAATTCAAGAGAAAAACAGCATTTATTGTAATCTCCTGTTCAAGAAAAAGGCTTTATGTTTCTTACAGTTTTATGTGGCCACAAAGAAAAATATGAAACTAAGCTGAAAACGTATGCTCCATCCTGCACAAACTGTAAATTTGCTGATGCCTGCATGGCTTTATGCAGCACATATATTCTTGGTTCAATTCAAATCAACTTGCAAGTTGTATTTCTTGTGAATTTAATGGAGTCATGTTGGACACCATTTCAGCAAATGAATCAATGTCATCACGGAAGTGAAAATGTTTGCGTTTGCCATGATCAGTCATCAGTCAAAAAACCCTATTTAGTATGAATAATAAGTCTAACCTTGCACTTTACAAAATAAGCCCACGCATGACATTTAATGGCAACACAATTCTGAGGTGAAGCCAACAAAAAAGTATTGTTTTATCACATGTGGATCACAAAACCTTTGGGAGAACTTTCAATTCAATTCAATACATTTTATTTGTATAGCATCATTTCAAAATAAAGCTGCCTCAAGGCACTTCACATGAGTAAAGGTCCTTTCACACATAACACAACGTAGTGAGTTGGGTGAATGAAGTTGAGCGAATGAAGCCGAAACTGGACAAAAAAGGCAGAAAAAAACTGAACTGGCGACCTTAGAAAAATTTCAGCCACTGTCAGGATTGACAGACAGTCAGACAGCCGTGTACAGATGTCGTGCAATCCTGTGGCAATGGTTTCATGCAGCAGAAGCAATTAAAGTAGCAGAAGCAATTAAATGTTGTACAAATGTACATAAATCGAAGAAAATGTGTAAGGACCAAATAATGAGAGCACAGAACATTATAAGTACAATGACTGTACTGTTTACATGTAAGACAATCATGTTACTGGTAATGATGTGTAATTGATGCCTGATGACTTGGCGGCCTGTGTTGGAAATGATGAAACAAATGGATTTCGTTTTGTCTGTTAAAATATTTCATTCATGTTATAAAGAGCAGATAATACAATAATTATCGTCCTTCTGTTCCTTCATGTTTATGAACCATGGCCATGGACGTAAACAAGGAATTAATCAACTGACATGTATGAACTGATGTGGTCATATCATGAACACATCAGTCGGCTCCGCACATCCAGCTGTGGCACGCCAAGGGACACTGTGTCATGTGGACCATAACTTAGGTGGTAGACATCACATTTGGATCACCAGCTGGCTGTCCACATGATCAGATGGATATTTTCACATAGGGCAGCCTGGCTGATGGTGTCTGCAGTGCACACTGAGGTGCAGCTGAATGCGTTGCACACATGATATATGTTTTTATTTTTTTACCATGTCAGGAGAGCATGCCGAAACATGTGCATCCCGGTGGCGTGTTGAGAGGTGATGATCTTCATGACAAGATATGTGTTCTCTAGCTGTGAGTAGTGATGACACAGCGGTCAGCTGAACCGGCTCACCGGCAACACACCCACCTGTCTGGAGCAAATCTCCGAAGACAGCTGAGGAAGCTTCATCTCAGGAAAGCTGCAGGCCCAGACAAGGTGTGTCCCTGATGACTGAAGACCTGCGTGACTGAACTGGGAGAGCCGCTACAATGTATCTTCAACCTTAGCCTGCAGCTAGGGAGAGTGCCCACTCTCTGGAAGACATCATGCATCATTCTAGTTCCTAAGAAGAACTGGAATTATGACCAGTGCTGGCACTCACTTCACACCTGATGAAGACGTTGGAGCAACTCTTCCTCGGCTTTCTCAAACCCCAGATGCAACATGCCCAAGACTGTCTGCAGTTTGCATATCAGTTTGTGTGGAGGATGCCATCCTCTACCTGCTACACCAAGTCCACTCACACCTGGATAAGGGAAGCAGCACAGTGAGGATTCTCTTCCTGGTCTTCTCAAGCACTTTCAACACATTCCAGCCCCTTGTGCTTCAGGACAATCTGAACAGGATGCGAGCAGACCTCTGCCTGGTCATTTGGAATTCCAGCTACCTCACCAACAGGTCACAGTATGTCAGGCTGAGGGTCACCACATCTGACACTGTGAACTGCAGCACCAGAGCACCCCAGGGCACAGTGCTGGCCCCTCTTCTCTGTACACCTCGGACGTCTGCTACAACTCTGAGCTGTGTCACATTCAGAGGTTCACAGATGACACAGCCATTGTTGGATGCATCAGGGATGACAGAGAGGAGGAGCACAGGAGCTCAACAACTCAACAGCTCAACACCTTGAAGGAGCTGGTCATTGCCTATGGCAGGGGTGGCCAAGTTCGGTCCTCGAGAGCCACCTTCCTGACACTCTTAGTTGTCTCCCTGCTCCAACACACCTGAATCCAATGAAAGGCTCATTAAAAGTCTGCTAACAAGTATTTCATTGGATTCAGGTGTGTTGGAGCAGGGAGACAACTAAGAGTGTCAGGAAGGTGGCTCTCGAGGACCGAACTTGGCCACCCCTGGCCTGTGGGAAGTCCAGACCAAGACCACAATGAGTTCTGATAGAGGGAGTTGAGGTGGAGGCTGTGGATTCTTACAATACCCAAGGCTGTGGCTGGACAGAAAACTGGACTGGACAACCCACACCGACCACCTGTACAGGAAGGGACAGAGCAGGCTATACTTCCTGAGGAGGCTGCAGTTGTTTAACATCTGCAGGAAACTACTGTGGATGTTCTACCAGTTCAGGTAGCTAGCGACCTCTATTACACCATGGTGTGCTGAGGGTGCAGCACATCCAAGAAGAACACATCCAGGCTGGACAAACTGATCAGGCAGGTTGGCATGAAGCTGGACTCTGGTGACAATAAATGGTAAATGGACTGCATTTATATAGTGCCTTTCCATCTGCATCAGATGCTCAAAGCACTTTACAATAATGCCTCACATTCATCCTGAAGAGGGGTGTTGCTGTACAAGGTACTCACTACACAACCACTACACAATGGGAGCAATTAGGGGATTAAGGACCTTGTTCAAGGGTCCTTAGTGATTTTCCAGTCAGGCTGGGATTTGAACCAAGACCATCACCTCCCCAATGGTGGCACAGAAGAGAACACTGGACTAACCGCTGGACATTATGGACAATGCCATTCACCCTCTGCACACTGTCATGAGCAACCAGAGGAGCCTCTTCAGCCACATACTGCTCCTTCCAACAGACAACAGTACCGACAGACTAAAAGCCTCCTTTGTCCCTCAGACCATCAGACTGTACAACTCCTAACTCGGGGGGGTAACAGGAAGACAGAGGATGGGAAGGAGAGGAACAGCAGTAGCAAGTAAACTAGTAGCGAGCAGTATATCTGGAATTTATATTTGTGTATTTAGATTTACATTTGCCAGTCATTTTTTACTTTCACATTTGATACTCCTGTGTGCTGCTATACAATGCTGCTGGAACCTCAATTTCTTCCCAGGGGATTAATAAAGTTCTATGTAATCTAATCTAATCTAATGATGGACTGTAGTAAACCAGAGAACAGACCATTGTAGTAATCCAGTCTAGAAAAGAAATGCATTGATCAGAGTCTCTGCATCAGCCATGGACAGGATGGCACGAATCTTCGCTATACAGTGGTCCCTCATTTATCATGGGAGTTACGTTCTAAAAATAACCCGCGATAA
Source organism: Thalassophryne amazonica (assembly GCF_902500255.1). Taxonomy (NCBI): domain Eukaryota; kingdom Metazoa; phylum Chordata; class Actinopteri; order Batrachoidiformes; family Batrachoididae; genus Thalassophryne; species Thalassophryne amazonica. Next base: position 55,675,825 of record NC_047104.1, read on the forward strand.
GTGAAATCCATGAAGTTGTCAGCGCTATTTTTTGCAATTATTATAAGTGTTTTAAGGCTGTAAAACCCCTCACTACACACTTTAAACACTTTTCTCAAACAGGCATTAACATTTTCTCACTTTTCTCTCCTGTGTAAATACTCTCTTTTTTCTTCTGTGTGAGAAGATTATAAACAGACACACGCAGAACACAATGCGTGTACTCTCCCTTCGCTCACTGCCTCCGGAGGTACGGATGCGTGACCCGCAAAGAATCCAAGTCCTCTCTCAGTGGCCACGGAGCTCTGCGGCTGCGGTCAACATACGGATCAAAATAGGGAGCGTAGTCTCTGTACCTGTTGCCAGATTTGGAGCAGCTCAGCACAGCAGACAGGAGGGTGGTGTGAGTGGCCCGCAGAAAGAGAGCAATCACAGTGATGCCGACCAGTGCCGCAACCAGCCCGCCTCATAAGGACGCAGAACACAATGTGCTGTAAAAAAAAAAGCATGCAAAATTGCACAAAAAAAATCTGCAAAACTGCGAGGCAGCGAAAGGTGAACCGCATTATAGCGAGGGACCACTGTATTAGGAAGGTGAAATAAAGCAGCCCTTGTGATTTCTATGTTGTGTAGGTCAAAAGACAACGTGGGATCAAAAATGTGGTAAAAATGTGGAACACCATATTTCATCAGAACAAGGTCTGAGGGGATGTTATTGTGCAGGACACAGTGAGAGCAAGTGGTTAGGTAGGATGTCAACCATACAAGGACATTCCCGGCAATCCCAAAGTGATTCTTCAACCTATTGAGTAGTTTATGATGAGCCACGGTGTTGAACGCAATGCTAAGTTCTAACAGTAACATAACTGTGGTGATGTCCAAATCCATAGCAAGCAGGAGATCATTTACCACTTTAGTGAGAGCTGTCTCTGTGGATGGTGTGTTTCTAAATTCAGACTGCAATGGCTCAAAGAGGTTATTCTCAGTAAGGTAGTCCACAAGCTGCCTGTGAATACTTTTTCAAGGATTTAGAACAAAATGATAGGTTTGATATCAGCCTACAATTTCTCAGGATTATTGGTTAATCACTGCAGATTTAAAGCATTTAGGAACAGATCCTGAGTTAGCGATTGGTTAATAATTTCCAATACAGTAGGCCCAATTAAGTGTAAGCCACGGGTCATTAAACATTTTCATTGGTATAGGGTCAAAAAGATGTGCATTTATCAAAAATTACAAGTTTCATAAGTGCACCCAGTGAGATAATGTGAAAATTCAATAAATGTAGGTGAGGTTTCAGCGATGGCACCCACATCAGTGACAGGGTACCGTGGTGGGAGTAAGGTCTGCTGGGATATATTAGACCTAATGTTATGCATTTTCTTTTCGAAGTAATGTAAAAAAAATCTTGATTGTCCTTCAATAAGTGTTGCCACTATGTTGAACACATACACACACACACACACATCTTCAACCGCTTATTCAGCAGATAAGCGGTTATCCCAGCATTCATAGGGCGCGAGGCAGGGTACACCCTGGACAGGATGCCAGTGTGTTGCAGGGCCACATATAGAAAACAAACACATTCACACACACACCTACAGACAATTTAAAGTTTCCAATTCACCTAACCTGCACGTCTTTTCGATGTGGGAGGAACCCACAGCACAGAGAGAGAACCCACGCAAACACAGGGAGAACCTCCGACTTGCTTTGTATTATGAGGGACGTGACTAAATGTGTATGCACATGGGCAGCCTTCATTTAAGAGAAAGACAATGGTCAGTTTCAGCCTGGTTTCACATAAACTGGTCATATCTAGACGGTGTTCCATAATTAGATTATTTATCAACAGTAATTCTGAGGACAGTGATCTTATATTAATGAGACCCATACTAAAGACTTTACTAGGGTTGCCATTTTAACTGTTTGATTCAGGGATGGTTCCACAGTAATATATGTAAGGTGCCTTAGAAAGGTTTGGGTTTGTGAAGTTCCACATGGGCTAAAGATAGCAAACATGGAATATTTGATGTTTCAGAAACAGTCAGTGGGGCACCCTCAGTTTCAGTGTTATCCAGTGTTGTTACGGGCATTAAATTAGCAAAATATATCCCTCTACACTTTTTATGGGTATGTCTGTGGAAACAGGCCACAGTCTCAATTTAAAAAAATTCCGTCCCTGGCACATAAGCTATGCTGTCACCATAGTGGATTTCCTGCACTAATTTCCCCACTAGGCTAATGGAGTCCACATCCACATTAATAGTAGGCCATGCACATTCTCAAACCACCTGCTCCATCACCTGCTGTAGCATTGTAATGCTACCCTCCCAATGGGAGTCCATCTATGTTCACAGATAAGATGGTGGCACTTTGCTCAGTAGGGTGAAGGCTGTCCAGCATCAGCAAGCCACAGCGACCCCAGAGAAACGGCATGTTATCAGTACAACTAAAGCCTTGCTCTCTGCAACACTCTGCCAGCCACCTATTCATAGATATCAGCCAGCTAAAGACGTCATCATTTCTCAGAGAAGGGAGGGGACCACAGACAATGAATTGATGCTGACACATCTTTCTGGTGAGGTCACAAATCCTCTCTATGTCCATTTTTGTGATCTTTGATTGTCACATCCTAATATCATTGGCACCAATATAAATAACTATGTGGGTATAATTAGTGTCATGTTCCTTTGTCTGACTTTATTTGTGCATAGTCAGCACCCTAAGGTGAGAGGAAATGTCAGGTGCTCAGGCCCCAGGAATACACTTAACATCAGCTGGCATCTGTAATCTGATTTTGCGGGAAATACAACCCCAATTCCAATGAAGTTTGGATGTTGTGTAAAATGTAAATAAAAACAGAATACAATGATTTGCAAATCCTCTTCAACATATATTCAATTGAATACGCCACAAAGATATTTAATGTTCAAACTGATAAACTTTATTGTTTTTGTACAAATATTTGCTCATTTTGAAATGATGCCTGCAACACATTTCAAAAAAGCTGTGACAGTGGTATGTTTACCACTGTGTTACATCACCTTTCCTTCTAACGACACTCAATAAGCATTTGGGAACTGAGGACACTAATTGTTGAAGCTTTGTAGGTGGAATTCTTTCCCATTTTTGCTTGATGTACGATGTCAGTTGTTCAACAGTGCCCCGCTTTATAATGCGCCACACATTTTCAATGGGCGACAGGTCTGGAGTGTAGGCAGGCCATTCTCGTACCCGCACTCTTTTACTACGAAGCCACGCTGTTGTAACACGTGCAGAATGTGGCTTGGCATTGTCTTGCTGAAATAAGCAGGGTCGTCCATGAAAAAGATGTTGCTTGGATGGCAGCATGTGTTCTTCCAAAACCTGGATGTAAATTTAAGCATTGATGGTGCCATCACAGATGTGTAAGTTGCCCATGCCATGGGCACTAACACACCCCCATACCATCACAGATGCTGGCTTTTGAACTTTGTGCTGGTAAACAATCTGGATGGTGTTTTTTCCTCTTTTGACCGGAGGACAAAACGTCCATGATTTCCAAAAACAATTTGAAATGTGGACTCATCAGACCACAGCACACTTTTCCACTTTGCGTCTGTCCATTTCAAACGAGCTTGCGCCCAGAGAAGGTGGCGGCATTTCTGGATGTGTTGATGTATGGCTTTCACCTTGCATGGTAGAGTTTTAACTTGCACATGTAGATGTAGCGACGAACTGTGTTAACTGACAATGGTTTTTCTGAAGTGTTGCAGAGCCCACGCGGCAAGGTCCTTTACACAATGATGTCGGTTTTTAATGCAGTGTCGCCTGAGGGATCGAAGGTCACGGGCATTCAATGTTGGTTTTCGCCCTTGCCGCTTAGGTGTATAAGGTTCTTCAGGTTCTCTGAATCTTCTGATTATTTATAGACTGTAGATGATGGAATCCCTTGATAAACATTGTTCTTAAACTGTTGGGCTATTGTTTCACACAGTTGTTCACAAAGTGGTGATCCTCACCCCATCTTTGCTTGTGAACAGCTGAGCCTTTTGGAGATGCTCCTTTTATAACCAATCATCACCACTCACCTGTTTCCAGTTACCTGTTCTCCTGTGGAATGTTCCAAACGGTGTCCTTGAGCATTCATCAAACTTTCTCATTCTTTTGTTGCCCACTGTCCCAGCTTTTTTGAAAAGTATTGCAGGCATCCATTTCAAACACGAGCAAATATTTGCACAAAACAAAAAGGTCTATCAGTTTGAACATTAAATATCTTGTCTTTGTGGTGTATTCAATTGAATATAGGTTGAAGAGGATTTGCAAATCATTGCATTCTGTTTTTATTTACATTTCACTCAATGTCCCAACTTCATTGTAATTGGGGTTGTCGAATCTTCTATCACTACCACACAACATTCTGGCCTGGAGATAGAGGTAGACGTTACAAGTGGGCTCGGAGGGATATCAATAGGCATATCCAAGGCTGAGAAAGGGTTCACAATTGCTAGCGGCGACTGGGAGCAGGGTGCCAAAACTAGACACCAAACTTTACGGGATTGTTTCTGCCTAACAACAGTCCTAAAGCCGCTAGCCAACCCAACACTAAGCTTGTCTGTGCTTGTGTTTTCTAACGCCACTTAATTCAATCTAGTCACTGAAGAGTCAGGCCATCCCAGAAAGAGGTCCCACTAGAACATGCAGCAGCAGCTTTGAATTTAAAAGTCATTCACAGTAATTCAGCAGGAGACAGGATTTTATTGATGTGTTAGTGGCTTTAACAGTTGTTGTTTTTTTGTTTTTTTTTGTTTTTTTTAGCCATGACAGCAAGCATACAAAAATGGAGGTTTGAAGACAGAGAATGATTTTTTTTTTTCCCTATGCAAGCATGATTGTGTTTTATTTTGCATCATATTACTATATTTTGTGTTTATTTATTTATTTATTGTCCAAATTTCATTTCAATTACAGAATAGACTTTGTTTCAAAACAGGGACAGTAATGGTGCCATGTGCCTTTTTTCCACTTTGGTAAATAAACCCAATTCTCTCTGCATTTAAACTTTACATATTTAGCAAATGGTAAATGGACTGCATTTATATAGCACTTTTGCATCTGCATCAGATGCTCAAAGTGCTTAACAATTATGCTTCACATTCATCCATTTACACAAACACACACCAATGTCAGGGTGCTGTCATGCAACATCAAAAAACGTTAATTCAAGAAGCTGGCTTCTTGTGTTTCTAAAATAACAGTTTTGACAAATGTGCAAACTGAAATTGAAACCTCTTCTAACTGAGTGATGTACCTTTGTGGGCTTCAAACAGAAGACTTCTCTCTCCAAAGAGGGATTTGCCACTGGCTAATCTCGTAGGAACAGCTTTTCAACCTGGACCTCCCTGTTTCCCCAGAAATTTTAGTTTCATCAGGATTATTGAACCTGATTTCTGAGAATATCTGAATTTGATACCAATGTATTTTTCTGAAATTTAAACGTTTTTCTGTAATAAATTACTCCTTTATCATATTTTAATGTGCAATAAACCATTGCTTTTGGTGATATCATTTAGGTGGAAATTGCCAGTGTTGTATAGTAACGAAGTAAAAATACTTCACTACTGTACTTAAGTACATTTTGGGAGACTTTGTACTTTACTTGAGTTTTTTTAAATTCAGCTTACTTTCACTTTTACTTCACTACATTTCCGACCTTAATGGCATACTCCTACTCCGATACATTTTATATGTGCCATGCCTGTTATGTGTCGGACGCGGTCGGAGCACCGACCCAGCGTTTGACAGGACCCAGCACGAAATAAGCAGAGCACAGTTCAAAAGATAACAGAATTTAATAATCATAATAAGTGCAGTGATAAACAACCAAAAATGTCCGCGGTCTGGTGAGGTGAAAACACGGCGCGCTCTCAGCAGCGCAAACGGTCCGGAGCCACAGCAGTTCGGACCCAGGGACCCCGCCGACACCCCCCCCCCAGGTGGCCACGACAAACCGAGTCTGTGAAGAAAGAAAACATGAGGTGAGTCCAACACTCTCCACCCAGAGAGACACAGCTCAAAAGGGTGCACACAATCAGCAAACACTTCCTGGCTTAAATATATATCAGCTTCTCACCCTGCAGGCATGGAACAACTCAGTTCAAATCTCCACTGCAGCAGAAGCTGATTAGACAATTAGCATAACGTGACAGCTCACTAACACAAGGTGTGAGGGACACCAAATCCACTGTCATTACTTCATAAAAGTCACCAAAACCAAATTACCTCAGGAAGTGTGCTGAAGAGCGTGAGACCTCACCCAATCCTCCTTCACAGACTGTGGCGTCAAACCTGGAGCGGTCTCTGTGTCCGTAATGGTGAGATTGCTCTCCTGACGCCGATCTCACACATCTGTTCACAAGGTCGAGTCTCTGGCAATCACACACTGTGCATTCAAGGTTTAAATGCAGCAATCTCTGATCAAGACAGATACACCATAGCTGTGAGTCCTGATGACCTGCACGTGAAAACAAGCCTCAGGTGTTCAGGGTGAGGTCCTAATGCTCAGCCACTCAGTCCTGAATGCATACCACCTGGTGGGAAAAACAGAAACCAAGCCAGCCAAACACCCCAGCACACAACAGTACCCCACCCTCACGGGAAGCCCCCTGGCGACCACATGAACCTGGGCCAGGAAAAACACCCCCCTCCAGGGACCATGGCTGTGAGCAAAAAAAAAAAACACCTCCTGCAGCTTCAGCATCAGCTCTGTGTGCTGACGATCCAGCTGAGAAAGCCTGTCTCCAAGAGCCGAGCGTTACTGCGCTCTGAAGACAGCTCCGTCGTCAGCTGCTCAACCTCATGAATTTCATCATGCGGTCATTGACCCTCTCAACGTTGAGCTTCTCCTCTTCTAGTTTCTCCTTCAGCTGGATGATACGAGCTTCCAGCCGCCTCTTCTCTGCCAACAGGGAACTCTGTGTTGAGACTATAGATCTCATCTCGGAGCTCATCCTTTCACTCCTTGAGCCTGTCTGCAGTAGACAGGCTCCTCCTGGATGTGTAACATGTCTCCCTCCATGGCTTTAAGCTTCTTATCACTGTCTTTAGCATCATTAACTGCTTCATCCCCAAACCTTCACAGCTCTTCCAGTCCTCTCATCTGGTCCTTCATTCGGGCCTGCAGTTTCTTCAAGTGCTATAAGACATTATCGTGATTTTCAGCAGCGTCTTCAAGATGGCCTTCAAGCCCTCCCAGATCCAGCTCCCGTTTCTTCTTGGCAGAGTGGGCCTGGAAACATTACCTATATACATCCTCCAGCTGAATCTTCATCCCCTCCAGTCGCTGCTCCATGGCACGCTCTGACCTCTCCACACTATGAACTCTTTCCGAAGTCATCCGTCTTGGTCTTGAGCACTTTATTAAATTGGTCAAGTTCATCTTTCAGGTCTGTAAGAGTCTTTAACTCTTGCCAGGGTCAACACTTTTGTCTCCTTCTCCCTGGCCTCCGCTTCTGCACGATCATACTCCTCTGCACATAGAGTAGCAATACGTTTCTCTTGGGCCCACATCTGGTCAGACTTCCTTTGCTTCCTCTTCAGATTGGAGATGATCTGCCGAAGGTGGTCCTGGTCCACCATGAGGTCATCCGACTCTTGCTGCAAACGGATTCCTGTCTTATCCAGTTTGTCCATAGGCTGAACTTTTCTACTCCAGCTGCCGCTGAACACCGTCCAAACTCCCATTGGACTCACTTGAGGCCCTCTTCAGCCCCCTCTACTGACAAGGCGTCCTATCCTGCCTTTGTCTTCCTTTCAGCCAGCTGGGTCTAGAGAGTAGAAACTGGCTTCTCCACAGTCTTCTTGCTCTCTTCCTCAGGGCGTTGCTGCAGCACCTCCTCCTGCTGACCGGAGGCCTGAAACAGACATTCCGCTGGTCGTTCAACGACCACCCCCACCATCCCCTGAAGCTTACATAAGCCCTCCGGAGCCGTACAGAGCCTATGTCGAGACGTGCGCGGACTTCTTAATGCAGTGCTCACTCGTCTTTTCACAGCGTCCCGTCATGTACGAGTCAGACGCCAGCTGGGTGGCTTACGTAATAAATTTGCTTCGAGGGGAGGCACGCGCCTGGGCTACGGCGCTCTGGGAGCAGAATTCACAGCTCCTAACGACATATACTGGGTTTGTGAGGGAGTTCAGACAGGTGTTCAACCACCCTCATAGAGGCGAGACCGCTTCAAGCGTGCTGCTGTCGATAAGACAGGGGTGCCGGAGCGCAGCTAAGTATGCACTTCTGCATCGCGGCAGCGCGAGCTGGCTGGGATGCTGTTGCGCTCCGCGCCGCCTTCGTAAACAGACTGTCTCTGGTCCTTAAGGAGCACCTGGTGGCGAAGGACGAGACGCGGGATTTAGACAGGCTTATTGACCTGGTTATACGGTTAGACAACCGATTAACAGAACACCGACGGGAGCGAGACGAAGGGCGTGGTCAGGCACAAGCCGTCCCTCTTCCTCCCGGGTCCGAAAGGGAGCCGTCTTCCCCACGCTCCACAGCCAGGGTACTCCACATGACGACAGCTCCCCCTGCTACCGTTGTTAGGGAAACGAGCAGGACCAAAATGAGATCAGATCAGAGACAAAGGAGGCTGGTCCATGGGGAGTGTTTTCTCTGCAGCTCAACCGAGCACACGCAGAGAAACTGCCCCAAACGGTCAAAACAGCAGCACTCGTCCTTAGGGACTGGGTTAAGGGTGGGTCATAATACTCACGTGGGGAAACCCCGATGATCTGCACGCATCCGAGTTACGATCCTGAGTGGAGATCTAACCCTTCACGCCCCAGCACTGGTGGACACGGGTCAGAGGGGAATCTGCTGGATAGCAGATGGGCAAAGGAGGTTGGGCTCCCTCTAGTGGCCTTACCGTCACCATTGTCGGTACGGGCACTAGATGGCACCCTTCTTCCACTAATCACACATCAGACACAGCCAGTGACAATGGTTGTGTCTGGAAATCACAGGGAGGAGATTGTGTTTTATGTAACACCTTCTACCTCCCGAGTGATTTTGGGTTTTCCATGGGTGTTAAAGCACAATCCCCGGATTGAGTGGCTGTCTGGGGTGGTGACGCAGTGGAGCGAAACCTGCCGCCGGGAGTGTATAGGATCCTCGGTTCCACCCGGTGTGACAGCTAAGGAGGAGGTTAAAGTCCCCCCCAATCTGACGGCAGTGCCTAAGGAGTACCACGATCTCGCTGACGTCTTCAGCAAAGATCTGGCACTCACGCTGCCCCCGCACCATCCGTACGATTGTGCCATTGATTTGATACCGGGCGCTGAGTACCCGTCTGTACAACCTCTCACGTCCAGAACGCGAATCAGTGGAGACCTACATCCGGGACTCGTTAGCTGCCGGGTTGATCCGGAACTCCACCTCCCCGATGGGTGCTGGTTTCTTTTTTGTGGGCAAAAAAGACGGCGGACTCCGTCCATGCATTGACTACAGAGGGTTGAACGAGATCACGGTTCACAACCGATACCCGTTACCTCTGTTGCATTCAGTGTTCACGCCCCTGCATGGAGCCAAAATTTTCACTAAACTGGATCTTAGGAATGCTTATCACCTGGTTCGGATCTGAGAGGGAGACGAGTGGAAGACGGCATTTAACACCCAGTTAGGACACTTTGAGTACCTGGTCATGCCGTTTGGCCTCACCAATGTGCCCGCGACGTTCCAAGCGTTGGTTAGTGACGTCTTGCTTGACTTCCTGCATTGGTTTGTCTTCGTATATCTGGACGATATACTCATCTTTTCCCCGGATCCTGAGACTCTTGTTCAGCATGTACGTCAGGTCCTGCAGCGGTTGTTGGCGAACCGGCTGTTTGTGAAGGGCGAGAAGTGCGAGTTCCACCGTACTTCTTTGTCCTTCCTGGGGTTTATTATCTCCTCCAGCTCCGTCACCCCTGATCTGGCCAAGGTTGCGGCGGTGAGAGATTGGCCCCAACCAACAAACCGTAGGAAACTACAGCAGTTCCTCGGTTTTGCTAATTTTTACCGGAGGTTCATCAAAGTCTACAGTCAGGTAGTTAGCCCCCTGGCAGCCCTGACCTCCACAAAAGTCCCCTTCACCTGGTCGGATCGGTGCGAAGCCGCGTTTAGGGAGTTGAAATGCCGGTTCTCGACTGCGCCAGTCCTGGTGCAGCCCGATCCAAAACGCCAGTTTATAGTTGAAGTGGACGTCTCTGACTCATGGATAGGAGCCGTGCTATCCCAGAGCACGTAGTCCGACAAGGTTCTCCACCCATGTGCCTATTTTTCCCGCAGGTTGACCCCGGCTGAAAGGAACTATGACGTCAGCAATCAGGAACTTCTTGTGGTGAAGGAGGCTCTGGAGGAGTGGAGACACCTGTTGGAGGGAGCTTTGGTGCCATTCACGGTTTTCACAGACCATCGGAACCTGGAGTACATCTGGACGGCCAAGCGTCTGAACCCCAGGCAAGCCTGCTGGTCACTGTTCTTTGGGCGTTTTGACTTTCAGATCACATACCAAACCGGGACGAAGAACCAACGGTCTGACGCCCTGTCCCGGGTGCACGAGGAGGAAGTCTTGACCGAGCTGTCAAACCCTACAGAAACCATCAGCCCCGAGTCCACTGTCCTGGCCACCTTCACCTGGGACGTGGAGAAGACCGTCCGGGAGGCCCTGACACGGAACCTGGACCAGGGGACTGGACCGAAGGACAAGATGTATGTCCCACCAGAGGCCAGGGCTGCAGTCCTTGACTTCTGTCACGGTTCCAAGCTCTCCTGCCACGCGGGGGTGCGAAGAACCGTGGCAGTGGTCCGGCAGCGCTTCTGGTGGGCGTCTCTGGAAGCCGACGTCCGGGAGTACGTCCAGGCCTGCACCACCTGCGCCAGGGGCAAAGCCAACCACCACAAGACCCAAGGCCTCCTCCAGCCTCTGCCCGTGCCTCATCGCCCCTGGTCTCACAACGGCCTGGACTTCGTCACGGGCCTCCCGCCGTCCCAGGGCATGACTGCCATCCTCATGATAGTGGACCGGTTCTCCAAGGCGGCCCACTTCGTGGCCCTCCCGAAGCTCCCGACGGCCCAGGAGACAGCAGACCTCCTGGTCCACCACGTCGTGCGTCTGCATGGGATTCCATCAGATGTTGTCTCGGATCGTGGTCCTCAGTTCTCCTCCCAGGTCTGGAGGAGTTTCTGCAGGGAACTGGGGGCGACCGTAAGTCTCTCGCCTGGGTACCACCCCCAGACGAACGGGTAGGCAGAGCGGACGAACCAGGAACTGGAGCAGGCCCTCCGCTGCGTGACCTCCGCGCACCCGACGGCCTGGAGCAACCATCTGGCCTGGATTGAGTACGCTTATAATAACCAAGTTTCATCTGCCACCGGCCTCTCCCCGTTTGACGTATGTTTGGGGTACCAGCCCCCATTGTTTCCGCTAGTGGAGGGAGAGGTCGGGGTGCCCTCGGTCCAGGCCCATCTGAGGAGGTGCCGTCGGCTCAAAGCCCGGACGAGGGCTAAGGCCCATGCAGACCGCCGGTGTGCCCCGGCCCCTACGTATCAGCCCGGGGCCCGGGCAGGTGGTTTGGCTATCTACAAAGGACATCCCCCTGCAAGTGGAATCCCAGAAACTGAAGGACAGATTCATTGGACCCTTCACCATCACCAAAGTCCTCAGCCCAGCCGCAGTGAAGCTGAAGCTACCGGCTTCACTGCGGATCCATCCGGTTTTTCATGTGTCACGCCTCAAACCCTGCCATACCTCTCCGCTCTGTACCCCTGGACCGGTGCTGCCACCTGCCCGGATCATTGACGGGGAGCCGGCTTGGACTGTACGCTGGCTCCTGGATGTCCGTCGGAAGGGCCGGGGGTTCCAGTACTTAGTGGACTGGGAGGGGTATGGACCTGAAGAACGCTCCTGGGTGAAGAGGAACATCATCCTGGACCCGGCCCTCCTGGCCGACCCGGCACCCGGACAAGCCTGGTCGGGCGTCAGGAGGCGCCCATTGAGGGGGGGGTCCTGTTGTGTGGGCCGCTGAAGAAGAGGTACTGCTGGCCCACCACCACCAGATGGCGCCCTGCTTGGAGTGCGGGCTCCAAGCATGAGAGGGCATCAGAGCCACTGGGAGTGACAGCTGTCACTTATCAGCACCAGCTGTCACTCATCATCATCACTATAAAGGCCGGACTGCAACTCCACCTCCTCGCTGAGAAATCAGCTACCAATCGAGGTAACCTTCTCTGCGATTGATATTGTAACTAAACATTGTTCTGTGTGCAGCCGTGTTCCTGCGAAGCTCTGTCTGAAGCTGGATTGGCGGATAGTGGGAGTGCGACAGTCTTCGCCTCTCACTCCATCCAGGGAAGAGACTAACAGGAGCTGCACGGGTGAAATTGTTTCTGGAGGTGGAGGTTCTCCCTCTCGGAGGAACTAATCACGGGACGATTACTGGGTGTGTCTTCACACACCCACCATTAACTGTTTCTATTTCTGCCAGCAGTACCTGGTCTGACAGCTGGAGACGGTGGCCACCTGGGACTCGGGACTTGACGGCTCCGGTGTTCTTCAGATCCACTGGCGGTGGAAGCCGTGTGGGACCTGGCTCTTCTTTGGACAGCCGTCTTCTATCCTCGAGCCTGCCCACACTTCACCTTGTATACGATTGACTGTACTCCTCTATTGTGTTTGTCTGTATTCCGTTGTGCAATTCACATTAAATTGTTACTTTTGGCTCATCCATTGTCCGTTCATTAACGCCCCCTGTTGTGGGTCCGTGTCACTACACCTTCCCAACACACTGGTTGGATCTGTCCCCTGAAATGTTCTTGTTTTTAACTTTCCAGACATCACAGTCTGTTTTATTTTGTCCAACACAGGAGGTTGGTTGCTCATTATAATAGTTACATGTCACTCTTTTTTTACGAGAGAAGAGTCTCTTCTTCTTTGCTACTACCCATTTGTTCACTTATTACTTTCTTGAAACAACAATCCTGTGTAATACTCAACCAGAAAAAAAAACAAGCTTCAAATGTCAAAGTGAATGTCAAAAATCACAACAAGCCAGGAGGTAATCTGTTCCAAATGGAGTGGGTGAGTGTTGGCTTGTTTGTTTAAATGCTAGGCTAGCTAGCATGCATGCTAACAATGGAATAGTGTAAGCTTTTATTGTTCCATACCTTACCACAACTTGAATTGTTGTCTGTATGTAACAATAAGACTTTTCTGACATATTTTGCAGTTATTTTTATAGTACCCAGTTGTATCAGTCATAGTTTATTATGCTTCAACAGTTATGGTCAAATGCACAAACTGGAACTGTAATTCTTTTCTTTATTTGACAGATAAAGACAGTGGGTATTACAATGATATGCTGACTGGCAAAGTGGAAATGTTTCTGGTTCATTTCATAAATCTGGCCACCTTATGGTACATGCCGGTAAGAAGCCTGGAATGGAAACAGTTTTAATCCTGTTAGCATAGTCCCAAGATGAATCAATCCTTTGGTGCCTGCACATTTCAAAACAACATAATCAATGCAAAATTTATACAAGATTGTGTCTTAAAAATATATCCGGCTGCCACAATTATATTTCAATCTTTTTGTTCATTCAAACGGCCGTCTTGTTATGATTGTCATATGCCACTTGCCTTTGAAATGTGTTTTTCATGTTTCTCATCTCACTGAATGTCAAACATCACTTATTGAGGGAGCCAAATCCATCTGATGATTTTTCCGCCCCACTCAAATGGAAATGCTCCATGTGACAAAACAGTTGTATTAACATAATAAAGGAATTTGACTTACAAAAACCTCAACATCTGCTGGGTTGGAGAGAGTAATGGATAACATTTCTTTGAATCCAATTGATGGATCTGATGGTGCTTAGACAGTCATTCACATCATAATGTCTCAGGAGAGGCCAATAATAGGAACAACATGGGATTAATCTCAACATTCAGATGAGACAAAATTTGCATGGGCCCACAGATCTAAAACAATGCTGTTGTGAACAGATTTCTTTTTTCCCTTTTGCAAGGAAGCAGACAACATGCACATGCTGTGTAAAGACATAAGAACAACAGAACAACGCATGATTAGATTACATTGTACATGTGTTCCTATTTTTATGTCCAGTTCCTATGCATGTATATGAATCACTTAAAGGGCTTAGGTAATATGAATTTTTAGGAAGCTAATGTGGTGTCTAAAAAACTGATTTTAAGCTATGATGCATCACAAAACACCAAGGGTTCCAGGTCTCTTAAGTATCCTGCTTCTGTGCATATTGCGTTTAAATGGAAAGGAGCTGCTGTTAGCCAACGACTGGAACAAAAACCTATGCCACATCAACACTGGGGTCCATATGGCAACCCTGAGCAAAAAAGATTTTTGATATACATTTGCCAGATAGATAGTCGTTAGATAGATATTTGTTACAGACAGACAGAATATGATTCAGTCAGGTGTTTGTCACAGATAATAATTATCATGGAGTTATTGTCAAAGATACTTGTTGGGGCAGGGGTGGTGGCCAAATGGTTAAGTGCACTTGTTTCCATTGAGGAAGGTTTCTGGTTTAAGGCCACCCACTGCCTATTCTCCATGCAATGTGGAATTGCATCAGGAAGAGCATCCGGCATAAAACCTTTCTCAAATCAACATGTAGATCCACCTGGGATCTGCTGTAGTTACCCAGAGTGAAAACAAGATAGAAGCCAAAGGGATTTACTATTGTCAAAGATATTTGTTTTGTAAGTCTGTTATTGATAAAATCTTTGCATATATTTGTCATTGTTATTTTTTTTCAAAGATATTTGTCAGTATAGATATATATTGCAAATAGACATGGTATAGATATTTGTCCCAGATTTACAGTATGTTTGTCATAGGTTGGTATTTGCCATTTATAGTCATTTGTCATATACATTCAGTATATTTATAATAGATATTTGCCAGTGTGCTTGGTTTCAGTGCGGAAGGTTCCCGGTTCAAACCCCAACCCTGCCACATTCCTCCATGTAATGTGAAGTTGCATCAGGAAGATAATTTTCACAGATTTAAAGTATATTTGCCAACAATAATTAGTCTTTAATAGATAATTGTCAGATTTAGAAGAAATTTATCACAGATAGATATTTGCCTTTAATATAATTGTCACAGATTTACAGTATATTTGCCAACAATAATTTGCCTTTAATAGATAATTGTCACAGATTTATAGTATATTTGTCATTGTTAGATATTTGCCTTTAATGGATAATTGTCACTAATGTACAGTATATTTGCCATCAGTAATTTGCCTTGAATAGATAATTGTCACAGGTTTATAGAATATTTGTCAGTGTTAGATATTTGATTTTAATATAATTGTCACAGATTTACAGTATATTTGCCAACAATAATTTGCCTTTAATAGATAACTGTCACAGATTTATAGTATATTTGTCATTGTTAGATATTTGTCTTTAATGGATAATTGTCACTGATGTACAGTATATTTGCCATCAGTAATTTGCCTTGAATAGATAATTGTCACAGGTTTATAGAATATTTGTCAGTGTTAGATATTTGCTTTTAATGGATAATTGTTACTGATTTACAGTATATTTGTCACAAATAAATACTGGCCATTTATAGATATTTCTAAGAGATTACAGTGTAAATCTGACAGACATTTCCCACAAAACATTTAGTCAGATATTAGTCACATTTGTTTCATCAAATTTTGTGACAACTGAAAATAACAAAAAACAACAAATCCTCTCACAATGAAAACATATGCAAAAAGATCACAAAGTAATTGTTCTATTGCTTGTAATTATGAAACTATAAAGAAAACTGAATGGTGTTGCTGATCAACTTTACTCAATAATTTTTTCATACACAAAGCTGATTTATTGATATTATCATTTTTAGGTCTGTTGTCGCCTTCGAGAAGACTTTTACACAACCAGCAAATACAACCCTAATCAGTCCTTGAACTCAGCAATTTGACAGCATACAGCTCAGCTGTAGTACTTATACTCTCAACAACACCAGAGTTTGCAATTTCAGATTAATCCCCATGCAACATCAAAATATTCTTGACAAAATCAGATCATGGCAGACTAAAACTTTAAAGTTTATGTGAGCTAGACAATCCACTGTCTTCAGAGAGATAATGTCGTAATATATACTAAGATAAACAGGGAGCCATGACTACCTGGGTGGTGGGAAAAAAAAAAGTCAGCATTTAATAACAGTGGAAAATGCTGCAAATAAATAACTTTTGTGGCTAAAGCATATCAAACACATCTTTGTTTGTTAAGACTGGCAAAATAAAAGTTGCTTTGAGGGGACTACTAGTTTCTGGTGAGGTTTCTGAACATGAGTAACAGTGTTACTGTATGCCCACAACACGTCCCCGAATAATGTGGAGACTTTACCCAACCCATTTGCACCTTGCACACTAGCTTACACTCAAATTTTGTGCCATGTACCTCACAAAAATTAGATGGACATGACCCAATTTGACTTGTGCTTCAGACCTTGGGCCATAGTATATGAATCTTCAAGATAGATGTTTTAATTTAGGAATATCTATTGTGTAATGGTTCACATTTAACCAGAAGTGTTCCCACACTTTTTTTAAGAACTTGACAGTTTTCTGCAATATAATTTAGGTGCCCTTATTGGCAGTTGTAAACTGTCAAATTGCTGTGATTGTTGTTCTCTTAATGTAACTCAATAATGCACTAAGTGGTCCTCTGGTTCCCCTTTCTGCACCTTCATGGGGCATAATTTTAGTTTAATTTGGGTGATACCACATTTAGATTTGATGCAGTAGTTTGGACGTGCCTGATGGCTTCTGTCAGAAGATGAAAATCAAAGTGAATAGGAGACACAGTTAAAATGTGAGGGTGATCCTGTCAACCAGGGTGATTACAACAATTTCAATGTGATGGACAGATGATTCCTTGTGAACTGACCTCCAAGACAAAAGTTTAATAATATATATAAGGTGTCTGAATTTAAAAGTCACTGCTCTGCATATTTAATGTTAATGTATTTCTGCATGTAATTAAAAATGAATGACCACAGGGCTCATTTCAGTGAAAAGTAGAGCCCCTGCTTATCTTTTTGACCACAGGGACAAGAGGCTACAAGCCCACTAATGCCAGGTTGGAAAACATCTAATTTGACAGGGGAAATCTCATAGTTTGGGCATCTAATAAGATTGCCATCTGCTTGTTTACTTAAGCCCCGGTCACACGGCATTAATGAAGGACAATGAAGCTCAAACAAAACAAGAAATCTAGACATTCATTGACTTTTGGAGGCATTATTTAACCTAATCTTTGTTCCTGCAGCTCATGCTTCATCAGAATTTTTAAACTGTTTAAAAATTTGAACGACTGCCGCCAATCAACTCAATTCATCCGTGTTTTGTTTTGCTTTCATTCTTGATGATTTGTTGTCGTTTGCTTAGTTTTCATAACGTTAGCATTTCGTCTGACTTTTGTCCAACTTTGTTCAACTTCCCAAGTCTGACATATTGAACGAAGGTTGACAAACACAATGATATCTGAATGAATCAATGACTAAAGCTTTGACAAGCTGAACAAAACGTCCTTCTATTGCTCATGAATCGTTCACTTTTGGGATGAAAAAGTAGCGTCTTCATACAGAAACAATGGTGTTAAGAACGTTTTATCAACTACTTTAACTATTTAGGCATGTTTCAACCATTTGTGGCTGGCCCGTATGTGCGTATCTTCAGGTGTAGCCTTCGTCTGACACGGACAAGTACTATCACAGGTAAAGTGTACAACAAGGTACAGGCACTGCCGCTAGAACTCAGAATGTGAAGACAAACAAAACTTCAGGGGCGGTCCTGGAGGTGGGCCGACCGGCAGCCGCCCGGGGCGGCATCACGGCGGGGGGCGGCATGACCGTGCGGGGAAAAAAAAAAGAAAACGGGGTGGGGGGGTTGTCCTGACAGGGGGGTTCGTGGTTACAACGCGCTCAACTTTTGTTCAGAATCAGCTTCTTATCACTGGTAACGACGCAGCTTTCCTCTCACTCAAACCCACAGCTTCACAGTGCTTTAAACAGTGTGGACGCTGAGCATCCACAGAGTTTAGCGAAGCAAAGACTGCAGCGAAACGAGACGAGTCATTGGATAAATGCTGGGCTTTGTCCCGCCCATCGGACGCTCAGCGTGTCTGGGGGTCTATGGGGCAGTGGGCTGGCCTCGGCTGGCCCAGACGCTCAGCTTCTGCATGATGATTGGATGATCTGTCTGAGGCTGAATCCCTTTTTGATTGACAACGAAATGAGCGAATCAGCGATCTTTTGGTGTAAACATCCATGGGAACATTTTTTAATTTTCATTCTGTTCTGAGTTGAACCGGAGACTTTCCTAATCCTCTTAGCGGCATTTTCTTTGTTAAAAATGACGAGCAACAAATCGAGCTTCTATTTCTGGTGGGGGTTTTTTTGTAGCTGCTTGTGTTTGGAGACTGACTTCTATCACTCTTTCTGACTTCTATCGCAGTTTCTGTCCCTACCGAGCAGCGGGTGCTGCTGAGCTCCTCCACTGACACAAAGCACTCACAGGCGGACACACTTCACACTAGCCTCACGCCAGTCCCAGCTAGCGAGCTACCTAGGTAGCAAGCTGCACATAATGGCAGACAATTTGAATGTTGTGGACCGGATTTTGGCGAAGCCATTTGATAGTCTTCCTTATGAAGAAGCCATGGCTGCTGTCATGGCTTCAGCACTCAATGGTTTGCAGGCCAAAGTTAAAGCAATAGCCCCCAGTGAAATGTTTGTGCATTGTTATGCACACAGACTGAATCTGGTTCTGTCTCAGGGGGCTAAACGCTTATCTGAGTGCAAAATATTTTTTGCATCATTCTCTGGGTTTGCCACATTTTTCTCAAAATCCACAAAGAGGATGTCTTTTCTTGAGTCTGCAGGCTGCTCAAGGTTGCCCAGAAATGCTCCTACTCCATGGAATTTCACATCACGGATAGTGAGCACTGTGGCAAACAATTATGATGCCCTCCTGCAAACTTTTGAGATGGTCATTGCAGATAAGTCCATGAATGATGACACATTAGACTGTGCCAATTTCTTTGTGTTTGTTATTGCAGTAGTCATTAAAACCAGAAATTTGTTCTTGAAAATAGCTGTTGTGAGTTAATTTGTGGGATTGTGGGTGTTCTGGACGAAGTTAGTGTTTTCATGGGTGGTGGGGCGGAGGTGGTAGCCACGCAGGGGGTTTCGCCCGGGGAGTAAATCACTCTAGGACCGCCACTGCAAAACTTTATGTTGGGAAGGCAAACAAAATCTCTCACCTGCAAGTACTGTGAAAATGGGCGGTTTTCCAGGAATGTCCAACTGGGAGGAGGCCCCAGGGAAGACCTAGGTAGAACACTCTGTTGGGATTTCATGTCCTAGCTGCCTTGGGAATGTCTAGGAATTCCCCTGGAGGAGTTAGAGGGCTTGGCTGAGGATAGAGAAGTGTAGGATGAGCTGCTTATTCTGGTGCTATCATGACCCAGATCTGAATAAGTGTCAAAATGAATGAATGACTGGACAAAGCTCAGGAAAACAAGAGACACAGGAGCATTGGGAGGTCATTGGTAGGATTTAATGGGGATGCAGACCCTCTATCCATCACCACCTAAAAGATTTTCATTTGCCCCAATACAACCCCACCAGAATATTAACATTTGCCATTCTAATTCCCTGTTCACAATGTTCATGTTATGTAAATGACAGTATGTTTTCAGCCTCAGATTCTCACCAGCAACATTTTCGGATTGACTTGGTGTGACTGTGCACAGAGTTTTTGGAGTGCTCATGAAATTTAGAGCCCTATTCCAATGATCAGTAGCACATGGTCTAAAATACATATTGCCAGACCATTTTGAATGTGTCCAGCTCAATTTTGCAATTTATGCTACACAATATCTGAGCTGAAACTAAAGTAAAGGGTGCAAAGGGGTTGATTCACTTGCCTAATTACTCATGAGCATGTTTTGGGTGAAGCTTAAAATACCGGTCTCAGTGTCATATGTCCTTCAGTTCAAAACACAAAAGTGACATGTGTTTGCTATTGCAAACTCAGAAGTGAGAGGTTTTCTGGTGAGGACACAAATAAGCTTGCACAAAGTGAAACCCACAACTGCATCAGATTGAAACTACCAGTTACACTCCTGTTGTACTTTGCACTGCTTTATGCCACATAGAACATAGGACCCATTGTTTTTACACTGCACTAGGATCATCTCAGCACGTTCACATCATTCATATTATGCAATATTATTACATAATATGAATGATGTGAATTATTATCATATTATTGATGTATTTTCAATGCTTGCTGTTTTCTTGCCAAATAAAGTATCAGAACCTGGTGAAATTGAGAAAAGCTATGATACCAGCTCAAGATTTAGAAACAGTGAAGAAGAAGAGCCCCAGCTTATGGAGAGCAATGACTAGTTTTTTTTTCTGTTGTTTTACCTGAAGGTTTTCACAAATTTTCCAAAATTTTAATTGTGTCCTATCAGAAGAATCATTGTAATGATTCTTAAACGACTGCTGTTCATTCTGTCTGCTGTGAATTACCAACAATATATCTAGAAAGTATTCACAATGCTTCACTTATTCCACATTTTGTTATGTTACAGCATTATTGCAAAATGTTTTTCCCTCAAAATTATATACACAATACCCCATAATGGCAGTGTGAAAAAACATTTTTTTTTAAATTTTGACACATTTAATAAAAAATAAAATAAAATAACATAAAAAGTTAAGAAGTCACGTTTACATAAGTATTCACAGCCTTGCCACGAAGCTCAAAATTGAGCTCAGGTGCATCATCCTGTTTCCACTAATCATCCTTGAGATGTTTCTACAGTTTAATTGGAGTTCACCTAGGGTAAATTCAACTGATTGGACATGATATGGAAAGACACAAACCTGTCTACATATAAGGTCAAACAGGTGACAGTGCATGTGAGAGCACAAACCAAGCATGAAGTCAAAGGAATTGTTTGTAGACCTCCAAGACAGGATCGATATCCATAAACAGAAAAAGTTTGGATCCACCAGGATGCTTCCTAGAGCTGGCCGCCCATCAAAATTGTGTGATCGGGGGAGAAGGGCCTTAGTAAGGGAGGTGACCAAGAACCTGATGGTCACTCTGTCAGAGCTCTGGCATTCCTCTGTGGAGAGAGGAGGACCTTCCAAAAGGACAACCATCTCTGCAGCCAATCAGGCCTGTATGGTAGAGTGGTCAGACGGATGGCACTTCTTAGTAAAAGGCACATGGCAGCCCACCTGGAGTTTGCCAAAAGGCATCTGAAGGACTCTCAGACCATGAGAAACAAACTTCTCTGGTCTGATGAGGCAAAGATTGAACTCTTTTGTGTGAATGCCAGTCATCATGTTTGGAGGAAACCAGGCACCATTGCTATGGCAGAACACTGCCTTAGTGGTTAGCACTGTTGCCTCACAACAAGAAGGTTTTGCGATTGCTTCCCAGCCTTTCTGTGTGAGGTTTGCATGTTCTCCCCGTGTCTGCATGGGTTTCCTCCGGGAACTCTGGTTTCCTCTCACAATCCAAAACCATGCTTATTTGGGGTCTGCTCCTTTCTCTGCCCCTGACCAAGGCAGCGTCTGTATATCTGGAGTTGGTCCCTGGCACCAGACTGTGACTGCCCACTGCTCCAAGTGGTTGGATTGTGTCTAACTGCAATTAGGATGGGTTCAATGCAGAGGAAAGATTATGTTGTATATGTACAGTGGTAATAAAAAGCATTATCATATACCTATAAATGATACGCCAATATGATTGGATAAAGCACTAAAGAATAAATAGCAATACACCCTTTTCACGGACGGGTAATATTTTTCATACCACCCGGGTAATCAGCCAATCCGGACAGCGGAGCGGCGACACAACGAAGAGGCGCGGTCAGAGGAACTGTGAAATACTGGTGAGTCACTATTAATAATTTCTTACGTGTTCAACCTCATAGGTTGATCGTTAAAATTAAATTTGTTAATTCTAAAAGCCATCATAATTATTTATAGGAAAACGTTCTATTTTTTTTCTACTAAGGTTTGAACTTTGAGTGTTTACACAGGAGAGAAAAGTGAGAAAATGTTAATGCCTGTTGAGAAAAGTGTATAAAGTGTGTAGTGAGGGGTTTTACAGCCTTAAAACATCCGTAATAATTGTAAAAAATAACGCTGACTACTTTGTGGATTTCGTCTATCGCGTGTTTTTTTAGAACGTAACCCCCTTTCACGGCCTTGCAGTTTTGTGGATTTTTTTTTTTTGTGCAATTCTGCATGCTTCTTGTATTTTTTTTTAAACAGCGCATTGTGTTCTGCATCCTTATCAGGCGGGCCGGTCGCGGCACCGGTCGGCATCACCGTGATTGCTCTCACTGCCTCCGATGTGCTTACTGAGTCTGCGGGCCACTCACCCTGTCTGCTGTGCCGAGCTGCATCCAACTCCAGCACCAGGTCCAGAGACTACGCTCGCTGTTTTGATGCGCAGCGCCCGCTGCATGGTCTCGGTAACCGCAGACGCAGAGCTCCGTGGCCATGACTTGGATTCTTTGCGGGTCCCGCATCCGTACCCCCAGAGGCAGTGAGCAAAGGGAGAGCACGTGCATTGTGTTCTGCGTGCATTTATCATTTATAGGTATATGATAAAATCGTTATCAAGTTGTTTGGCCGAAGGGTGTATGGTTTTCTGAAGGGTGTATAAAGCCATATTCATTGGTGAACAACTTGATAACTGATAATATTATTATCATTATTATTACAGTGAAGCATGGTGGTGGCAGCTTCATGCTGTGGGGATGGTTTTCTGCGGCAGGAACTGGGAGACTAGTCAGGATTGAGGAAAAGATTAATGCAGCAATATACAGAGACATCCTGGATGAAAACTTGCTTCAAAGCACTCTTGACATCAGACTGGGGTGATGGTTCATCTTTCAGCAAGACAATGACTCTAAGCACACACCCAAGATACCAAAGGAGTGGCTTCAGGTCAACTCTATGAATGTCCTTAAGTGGTCCAGCCAGAGCCCAGACCTGAATCTGATTGAACATCTCTGAAGAGATCTAAAAATGGCTGTGCACTGACGCTCCCCATCCAACCTGATGGAGTTTTAGAGGTGCTGCAAAGAGGAATAGACAAAACTGCACAAAGATAGGTGCACCAAGCTTGTGGCATCATATTCAAGAAGACTTGAGGCTGTAATTGCTGCCAAAGGTGCATCAACAAAGTATTGAGCAAAGGATGTGAATACTTACGTATATGTGATTCCTTAGTTTTTTATTATTAATAAATTTCCAAAAAAAAAAAAATCATATTGTCATTATGGGGTGTTTTGAGTAAAATTTTGAGTTGAAAATGGGAATTTTCTCCATTTTGGAATAAGGCTGTAACATAACAAAATGTGGAAAAGGTGAAGCGCTGTGAATACTTTCTGGATGCACCGTCCACCAATGTAGTAATCAATTAAAATTGATTTTAAAATTAATATTTGCACATTTGCCACCAACCTATGTCCACAATACAAAAAGAAACTTAGCAGCCGCCGATGTGCATGAGTGCTGTGTACCAAACACAGCCCACTTTAAAATCTGTCCAACCTGTACAAATAAACAGGAGCATCTCAGACTGGTGATTAACATGCCAGCTGGAGGTTTAAATCACTCTGAGAGAGAGATGGCCCCGTGTTTGACTGTGTGATATACTCCCGAGCAGAGCTCCTCTGAAGGGAATAACATTACGGATGGCAAACGAAAATGAGATTGCAGAGAGCAGGGGCAGGAATTAGACCTGACCTGAATGAGTCTGGGGGTAACATAGAGGCTATCACATTAACCTGACGGGGCTCCTTTAATAGGGTCCAGGGCTTAAACTGATATATCAATTTCCCTCCGTGTGGACAACTTCAAAGGCCAGAGCTCATTCTCTGCGCTTGTGTCGGCCCCCCATCAATCTTTAGCCACCGTGGGCATCATCACCTCCAGCCTGAGACAAGCCAGGATAAAGATCTGCTCAGCACACTTCAGCCAATCGTCAGCTTTTGTCTCATGGCCAAAGAAAAGAATCCTGGTACTTTTAAATCCTTCAGATTGTGCACACGGGGTTCAACATGTAGAAATTTTTAAAAACAATGCAGTAAATTGATTTCACCTCTCAGGTCAGGAAGCAAACCATATCTGAGAATGATCATAATCACAGCTGACAAACATTTCTGCATCTGTGTGCTCTAACGTCATAATAATTACCCTCGTTGGGCTTAAATGTGAAATTTAGCAACACAAATCAAGGCATTTACCTCTGTTGACAGCTGCAATGATTTTCTGTAAAAGCGTGGCAGAGTGCCTTCCAGTTTGTCTGCAAATGTTTGTAGAAAAACGCTTGCACCCCCCCCACCCCACAACAACAGAGACACAAGTAACTCTTTTCTTATTGGTAAACTCTCTTCTCAGAAATCATATCAAAAAGCCTTTCTGGCAGTGCAAGCCCTCCAGGGTTCTGATGTCACTTCCACTGCAACACGGTGCTAGAGACTGACGTGCTTCACATGAGCGCGGAGAAAAAAAACACCATACATGCACCCTTTTTGTTTTTGATGACATTTCTGACTTTACGCTAACTTGTTTTGTCAAAACAATTCCCCAAGAAATTAAACGACATATTAGCTCAAGTCAAACCTGAAATCTGGATCTGCCAAAACAAACCTTAATCCACTCGAGCAGCTCCGTTGTTGCTGCCTTTCTCTTGTGTTTGTCTTTTGTAACGGCTTCGGGTTTCAGGGAGTTTTAACCTGGAGTCAGTCATCAGGATGGATGCAGGAGGAAGGTATTTATCTACAAAATGAGAAATGCACACTTTAGGGGGTATTGTTCCACCAAGAGCTACTTGTATGCAGCACTGTCTTGTGGTGTCAGGACAACTTTGGGAGCCTAAGTTGGTGTTGCTTTACTTTTGCATCAAACTGTTTCACGTCCAAAATGCCAATTACAAAGGTGAAGCTCTGGTCCATCTATTCCATCGTTAAGAGACACCTGAGAAGAGCTTATGGAGGTCTCTGGTTTTTGGCAGTGCTGATACCTTTGCAGGAATATCCACATCTTTAATGTGCTGGTGATGTCTGTCTTACTGTATGGTTGTGAAACTTAGACACTAACCAGTGACTTAAGGTGATGATGATATGTCTTTGGTATTAGGTGTCTTCTGACGATCCCAGGGTACCACTGGAATGGGTTTGTGTCAAATGAACGGTTGCTTGGGGAGACTCATACATGATGTTACCTCATCTTGCAAGTGATACTCCTGATCTAACATTTGTTTGGTGCCCATTCAGGACCCAATGTGGGTCCATGGTGTGGTAGATGTGATGACCTGTGGCACTAGTGAATGCTTCAAGTACTGACCTTACCTGTTTTCTGTCCATGCGTCTGCCTGGTGGCTGCCCAGGGAAGACTTCAGGAGTTCCTGCATGACAGTTGATGACACAACATCAACCAAGGGAGTTGGTGTATGTCAATGTTCTGGAATTCCCTTAGCTGAGTGACATGGCTAGGATCATACAACTGGATGAGCTCAGAGGGAATGGGGACTTTCTTGGACCTGGAGGATTACTTTGTGAGCTGTATGTATTATTTCTATTCCCAGTCACAGGGGAGCTGCACCCTACCCCACTGGTCATTGAGCAAGAGGCAGGGTACACCCTAGACAAGTTGCCAGTCTATTGAAGGGTCACATACAAACACATACACACTCTCACTCACACCAAGGGGTCAATTTAAAGTTTCCTATTCACCTAATCTGGTGGGTTGTTATTAAACCTCATTTGCCACATCCAAAATATGGCCTCATGGTTAGAGCATCTGCATCCCATCCTGGGGACTGTGAGTTCCAGCCCAGTGAGGCATGAAGTGACACACTATCCCCACTGAATGCTCTCAGGTATCTTCTGCATTTCAAAAACCCAAACACACCAATTCCATGGGCTCTGGCAGAAGGGTCTGGAGTCTTGGCTAATATACATTTCTGATAACACTTGAGGTAGTCTCTGATCTGGTGGTCCATCCTTGGCCAAAAGAAGCATTAAATCATTGAATAGATAGATGTACATACATATGCAGACAGTAACCAGTTTATTAAATGTTCCCTCTGTAAACCAACACAGTGGCATTGAAATAATGCAATCAAGATCCAGTTTAAGTTTGACTTTTAGGTTTAATTGAAAGATAAAGTAAGACATATTTTGATACATTTTTTTTTTGATAAGGAGTTTTGTGTGCTGAATTTGTGTGCCAAATAAATCATTCATTCATTCACATATATAGGCCCTAAGGCATGTTGGTGCCGGTGTTTATATATGGATTCCACACTGTGAAGCGTGATGAGTCTATGATCACCTGGAAGTGATGCCAGTCCCAATGCATGTTACTGTCCCAGCTGAGGCCAGTACCTGTTTACAACCCCAATTCCTATGAAGTTGGGACGTTGTGTAAAATGTAAATAAAAACAATACAATGATTTGTAAATCCTCTGCAACCTATATTCAATTGAATACACCACAAAGACAAGATATTTAATGTTCAAACTGATAAACTTTATTGTTTTTGTGAAAATATTTGCTCATTTTGAAATGGATGCCTGCAACACGTTTCAAAAAAGCTGGAAACAGTGTTATGTTTACCACTGTGTTACATCACCTTTCCTTCTAACAATACTCAATAAGCGTTTGGGAACTGAGAACACTAATTGTTGAAGATTTGTAGGTGGAATTCTTTCCCATTCTTGCTTGATGTAATGCTTCAGTTGTTCAACAGTCCAGGGTCTCCGTTGTCGTATTTTGTGCTTTATAATGCGCCACATTTTCAATGAGTGTGGACTGCAGGCAGGCCAGTCTAGTACCTGCACTCTTTTACTATGAAGCCACACTGTTGGAACACATGCAGAATGTGGCTTGGCATTGTCTTGCTGAAATAAGCAGGGACGTCCCTGACAAAGATGTTGCTTGGATGGCAGCATGCGTTGCTCCAAAACCTGGATGTACCTTTCAGCATTGATGGTGCCATCACAGATGTGTAAGTTGCCCATGCCATGGGTACAAACACACCCCCATACCATCACAGATGCTGGCTTTTGAAGTTTGCACTGGTAACAATCTGAATGGTCTTTTTCCTCTTTTGTCCAAATGACACGACGTCCATGATTTCCAAAAGCAATTTGAAATGTGGACTCATCAGACCACAGCACACTTTTCCCACTTTGTGTCTGCCCATTTCAAATAAGCTCGGGCCCAGAGATGAGGGCGGTGTATCTGGATGTTGTTGCTGTATGGCTTTTGCTTTGCATGGTAGAGTTTTAACTTGCACTTGTAGATGTTGCGATGAACTGTGTTAACTGACAATGGTTTTCTGAAGTGTTCGTGAGCCCACGCGGTAAGATCCTTTACGCAATGATGTTGGTTTTTAATGCAGTGAGTGTTGTTAGAAGGAAAGGTGATGTAACACAGTGGTAAACATACCACTGTCCCAACTTTTTTGACACATGTTGCAGGCATCCATTTCAAAATGAGCAAATATTTGCACAAAAACAATAAAGTGTATCAGTTTGAACATTAAATATCTTGTCTTTGTGGTGTATTCAATTGAATATAGGTTGAAGAGGATTTGCAAATAATTGTATTCTGTTTTTATTTACCTTTTACACAACATCCCAACTTCATTGGAATTGGGGTTGTAGTATACTTACATACTTATACTAATAAGTTGGTCCCAGTACAGTCTAACCTGGTAGGAAGGGGTTCATGTCAGGAAGGGAGACATCTGCAAAACACTTCAACTCTACACAGAAATGTAAAATCTACTGACAATTAACAAAGCACCAAGAGATTTAATTCATAATGTAGTGCAAAAAGTCCAGTCGATTGCTTGTAAGAAGTAGAATGAAAAAAAATACAAGAAGATCCCAAGATCACTCAAGGGGAAGACAACATTAAATTAATTGAATTAAGTGCGATTAGAGGAAATGTGGGTGAAAAAGTCGATATTTGTCACACAGTTCCTTTCAGCTTTCACCTCATGATCAGAGACATCATTTAGCTGAAGAACAAAAGCAAATATTTAGGGAGGAAAGAAGAGGGGGTTTGTGCACTAAGTCACAGAGTGAAAGCGAGTGGGGTGGTGAACCCAAAGAGCACAGCGGTGCAGCGTACGGTTTGCAGTGCATAGCAGCCCAGATCTATGAATAACAGATTCAGGGAGATGTGAGGGAATTTTACAGCAGGTATTGTCTGTCACTCACCCCGTCTGTCTATGTGATCACTAGCTCCTCGGCGGCTGTTTCATCTTCCACTCTCTAACACACGCACTCCTCCCCCAGCTCCACCATAGGAGACCTGGTGCTAGGGTGTGCCCTTGCCAAAAAAGTGACAGGTGTTCCAATAGGAAAACCAAAAATCAAAGGACCATTATTCCTATTATGCCTTATGATACCCTGCTTATGTCTGGGTATGTATGAGTTACTGACATCTGGATTTGACTAAGAATATAGTAACAGACATAATTCAAAATGTGAACGAAAATTCAGACAAGCCATAAAATTTTAAACATTCCAGTGTTTTTCTTTTTCCTGCACATTAGTGCTGAGATGTAATACCGTGCTTAGTTTGTTTATTTATTTATTTTGTTCTCACAATGTGAGTTGTAGGTCTGTGTGTCCTGGGCCCCTTGTGGGTGGCTACGTGTGACTTTGACTCTGTTTGATTGTGTTTGTGCTGAAATGCACACACACACTGTTCAGCGTCCACTTTACAGTGAAATGTATGTTCAGGTATTTGCTGATCAATACTGATCTTGACTGATCGGGCACTGGCCCTCCTGGAAACTAACATGGATAGCTTTATTTATTTGTTAAAATCACATAAGATCATGTCTGGGCCCCAAGAAATGATAGATAGATATAGATATATACTTTATTGATCTCACAATGCACCACCTGGACAAAAAGTTATAGCTGCTGCTATGAATATAATCAGTTGAGACTGATTATATTTGTGTTGATCAACAAAACACTTTTAATGGAGTTGATTTTACACTATATTGAACGGGAGCACGTGCACTCACTGCTACGTAATTTTAATAGAGCAAAATTTATTGTGTCTTATGGTTGTAAGTTGTAGTGCCTTAATTATAAAACAATTGAATGAGACCATATGTACTATCTGTAGTGTTAATATCACACTGCAAACTGTATTGTGTAGTCTGCTTGGAAATTGCAGTGAGTTGTTTATAACCGTATTTTGAATAGGACTATATACATTTTTGTAGTGTCAACTTAACACCACACATTTTTCTGTGTAGTATCACTTGAATTTGCAATGACTTCATTTAACACTATGTAGTTTGAATGGGACCACATACACTTGTTGCAGTGTCAAATTAACACTGTGAAATTTACTGTTTAGCAGTGTTGGACACTACAGACTTTAACAATATTTTTGAATGGAGCAATATGCACTTGTTCCAGTGCCCAAATTAATACTGCAAAATGTGCTTGTAGTAGGTTGGAAAATAAACAGTATTCAACAGTAAACAGGAAAATAAAACATTCTTGAACCGCTACACACTCACTGCAGTGTCAAAATTAACGTTGCAAAATTTACTGTCTCGCAGGGGTTGGAAACTACAAAGTTGGTTTAAAAATATTTTGTATTGAGGCAATACGCACTTGTTGCAGTGTCAACACTGCAAAATTTACTGTGTCGTAGGTTTGGAAACTACACGCCATTAGTTTAACAATATTTTGATCGGACTATATGCAGTCATTTGCCGGTGTCACATTAACACTGCAAAATTTTGCTGTCTAGTAGGATTTAAAACTGCACTGGGGAGATATGTTCTTGCTGCAGTGTCAAATTAACATTGCAGAATTGCTGTCTAGTAGGATTGGAAACTGCACTGAGTTGGTTTAACGCTATTTTGAATGGGACCATATGCGTTTGCTGCACTCTAAATTTAACACTGTAAAACATGCTATGTAATGTTGTTTGTTTTGTTTGTACATACTTGCAGATTGGACTCATTCATTCCCAACTTGAAATTGTTTTCACCATCCGCCACTGCTGTGACCTACAGTATGTCATCGGCGTACAAGCACACAGATTTTGTTGCAAACATGGTTTATACCAGGTGTCTCCAAACCTACTCCTGGACAGCACCAGGTTTGCATGTTTTCTAACTCTTCCTGTTCTACTCCCAGGTAATTAATTCTGTCAGGTGTGCTCGGCCAATCAAGAGCTGGAAAACACCCATTTAAAAAAAAAAATCACATGTGACTTGAGCAGACAGATGTGGAAAACATTCAGGGAGGGTGCTCTCTGGGAGCAGGGCTGGAGACCCCTGATTTATTAACTTCAGTTAGTAATTTAAGAAAATTGTTTCATATCTAAAGTAAGCTCTGTATCTGCATCACATCAAGTATATTCTTCCAGAAAGCGATGATGTGCACAAGAGCGCCGAAAAGTGAAAAACTGAACAAAGGAGGCGGCCTTTCCACCACGTGGTCAGTCAACCTGAACAAGTCTTTGTTTTTGCAAAGCAGTGTCAGTGTTGATTTCTGGCATCAGGAGAGCAAAATTCACAGAAAGTTGCCCTTACTGTGCAAACGAGAGGAGGCCTGCAGGCTCCATCAGTTCAGTGCAGCAGACAGCTGTTAGTGTGTCATTAATTCTGTAAATATACGTTCCCTCATGTGCCCGTGCATCACCCACTCAAACCACATTTAGGCCAGATGTGCATGCCAGCATCTGGTAAAGTGGGCAACAACATGACTTACCAGAACAGCAAATATTGTTCAGATGTTCCTTTTGAGGAGTCTTTATTTTTCCCCTTGGGAAAGAACAAGATTTTCAAGTTTACTACAAGATTTTTAAATGTAAAAGAAAATGAAGCAGGATTTTCACAAATGTTTGTTATTGTTGTCTGTTCACGTTCCCTCTGTAAGTCTTTTGATCCAAGCTAAATAATGAGAAAAATAAATAAGTCTGCCTTTTCAAGGGCAGCACAGCATAAAAACTGATGCTGTTGCACTTGTATTGTTCTTTAAAGTTGAAGGCGCAGACAGTCCACACCATTCTGGGATTCTTTTATGTGCTATCAGTAATCTTTTTACTGACACATTATTTGCTGGGTTGGAAGAAAATAGGGAGCATCACGCTCAGTGGTTTGCCACAAAGACTTCTGGGAGCTGGCAAAGGCAGTGCACGTGTGAAGCATCCAGTCTGGGACAATGCCAGGGTGTGGTTTTGACCACACTGCTGGAGTACTGAGGGACTGAACCCAAATACCTGAAACATAGCATAGAAAATCAGAGTTAAATCAATAATGTTGATGAATGCCTTGTACATTAGAAGAAGAAAGGTCTTGGCTTATACACAGTAAATTCTGCAAAAATCACCAGTGTTAAATTAACATTGACAGTGTTAAATTCAGACTGCCAGTGTACATATGCGCCTACACTGACCCAGTGTGGGACCATATGTACACTCTCAGTGTTAATTTAACACTGGTTATATGCTGTGTAATCCAGATACAGTAGCGTGAAGCAGATGGCAATCTACAACCTCAGGAAGGGATGCTATTTCATCACAGGTTACTTCCCCAATCCATGCTGGTACCCATTTTCATTTGGGTGGACTGGGACTGGTCACACTACCCATTAATGTCCTTGGGCAATACACTTAATCTGCATTGTGTCTGTCCACCCAGTTTTAAATGGCCACTTACATTGGCGGAGGAAGTAACTGCAGTTGAACTGGCATCCTGTGAAGCTGAAGTTGTACAATCTCATCTGCTTCATGCTTCACAATCTGGAGATAAGCACTGGGACCAATGGACCTCAGGGCCTACATAGGATGAGTGGGACAATGCAGATGAAGTGTCTTGTCCAAGGACACAGACAGGAAGTGTGATCAGGAATTTGACTCAGGTCTTCATAGTTGAGGAAATATGACACTTGCTTTACACACCACTTCCCAAAAATAAAAACTGGCCTGAAGCAAGACGATAAGATAGCTTCCATTATCACCATCAGAACATGATGACCTGTTGTTATTAAATCATTTGTGTTATGCTTTGATGGGTTTTAGGGCATTTTCATAGAAAATGAGTGTTTGGCAGCCATTTTGAATTTAAAACATGTTCATGAGGTTTTTTTTTCTTACAGAATCAAAACTTTGTTCTTGTGTAACATGTTTAAAAATTAAATCCTTTATACACCGAATGCTTTTTAATAAAAAATATGTTCCACTATTTGGGGTTGACTAAGAAACTTAAAAACTTAGTTTTGTTTTCATTAGGGGTGAAGGTGAGGATGAAAAAGGGGTGGTACTGCCTCCCCAACTACTACTCCCACAGTGAACTTAGCGCCAAAGGGAGGTTTTCTTTACTACTTTTGTCTATGTGTTTGCTCATGGGGGTGGGCAAGGCTAGACCATACTCTTGTGTAGCACCTTGGGGCAACTTTCATTATGTTGTGATTTGCCCAATATAAATAAATACTCTGTTGAAGCTTGTACTTTTGAAATCTGCGAAGCTTGCTCATGGTACAAGGAGTTCCAAACAGGAAGTGTCAAATTTTGAGTCCACAGTGAAACAGGAAATGCCAAACACTTCCTGGATTAACACTTCCTGGATTGACAGACGCGATCCCATGGAATCTCATGGGAACTCAGTGGCAAATTCACACTGAAACAGGAAGTGCCAAATTTTGAGTCCACAGTGAAACGGGAAATGCCGAATGTTGAACATTTCCTGGCATGGGTGGAGCTAGAGTGGAGGCCAGAGTTGCACTGGACTCCCCTGACATCTGATAGGACACAGATGATTGACATGTCACGGCACCGCACATCTGGTTGAAATGAGCTGCATTTTTAAATCAGTGAGTCATATTGACTGCTAGGTTCCTTATGTCCAGTAGTTGGTGCTGTGTACCACAAAAAGTTTTAATCCACCGTAGTAGATGATGAAAAATGTTTGCCTCAGATTTGAACTGAACATGTCATTTGAAGGACTAATAATGACACCAAAGTTATACTGGTGAGTAAACGACCGTATTTTATGCCAGAAATGAGGTACAGGTTGTTAAAAGCGGCATTTTCCTTTAATTTGGGTTGTCTTACATATGTGTGTGACTCCAGTGATTTTTAAATGAGCAGACAGCTGTTGATTAAATAACCTGTTAATTTTGCTGTCTGAAGGACTTAAATAACCTCTTAATTTTGCTCTCTGAGTGAGACCAGGATGATGAATTTCACTTAAAAATGTACATGCCACGGAGTGTTTCTCAGCTGTACTCAGAAGTATTGGAACACTTGGTGTTTCCCACTTTTTAATTTCTTTATACCATTTCAAATACAAATAAATAAATAAATCTACAGTTATCTTCCTTAAACTCAAACTGAAAGCAAATGTCTACAACTTGATATAAATGAATTAAAAATATAAAATACAGCTTCCAGATGAAGTGGGGTGCAGAACTCCCCCAGAAGCTGAAAGGTTTTACTCATGCTAATGCTCCCCTGAAGCATTTACTCAAAAAAGTCTGAAGGACCTAAATGACATGGTGAGGTGCTGAAGAACTTCACTCGTTCATGTCTGCGACATAGACATATTTACTATTGGATGAGTTTATTTTGTGATTGTTAAAAAAAATCAACACAGCCCATCTTCAACATTTTATTCTGTACTCAGTTTTGCTGTGTTGCTGCTGTTACCATGACAGTCACCACTGATGGTATGAAGACTCGAGTTTTCATACCCATATTTCCTCTGAATTCAGTATACAGAAGGCTTTTGGGGAAATTAAATAACCTGAGGACTGAGCTACTTTAGGAAGTCCAATTAACATATTTGCCTCTTGAGGAAAATATTGCCTCAAGTTGAATGGACGGTAATTTTACGCATGGATTTTTTATTTTTTTTTCATCCTAATTCTCTGAGCTTTGACTAAGCTGGGCAATTTGTTTTACAGAGTTTAACATTCTGTATTGAAGTTAAGGATTTTAGAAAACTGGGCTGTGTAAAAAAAGCTACACATATTGTAGTGATAATAGAACATTAATGAGTTACTTTATCAAACCCAATCCTCTTTTGTGTGGCTAAAGCCACAGTACATAGGTTTTATGAGTGTTTATTAGCTGTTATACAAATAATGAGTGTTTATGAGTTCAATGGTACGAATATTTCATGAGGTGAAAGCTGGAACATTCCATCTTTCACCGAATTAAATATTTGTTCCATTGAATGCATGAAAATACATTCGCTTTTTATTTTATATAACGACTAAAACAGATCCTTGTCAGTTGATATTTTATTAAGTTATAAACAACAGAAAAGGAGGAATTTACATTTTGGTGTTCCAGTGGTGCTTAACAGTCCAACCTAAACTTTAAATTGGAGTTCAAAATTGCTCTCAGTCAACTTGGAAAAACAGTTAGATAGTCTGTGATACTTCAAAAAGAACAACACACCAACAACAAAAACACTTCATGTACTTCCTCAGTCCAGCAAAAATTCACGTCATAAATTTGTCCAGCTTTTGATCCTAACAGCTCTTCATGCCTCTGGATGGCTTATGACATAGTGGATTTGTTTTGTGTGTATGCAGGCTTCACCTCATTGAATGGAACATTTCATCTTTCATCTTATGAAATATTCGTACCATTGCATTCATAAACATTCATTACTTGTATAATAGTTTCCTGCAGGAATGAATCAGTGTGCTTTCATGAGCTTAGAATGAACCATTCATGAATACATGGGAGCAAGCCCCCTCATGGAGCCCACCATAGTGGTATAGTTGTTATGGTTAGAGGTCCGGACCGGTCAGGCGATGGACTGAAATTCTGGGAGCAGTGATGAGAACAGGTGTGAACAAAAAGATTATTGTAAATAAATATTTACAATAATGAGTAACAAAGGAATAATATTGCTGAAGCTGGTGATGGCGCCTGCAGTGCTGAGACAGGACCCACTTGGAGCGGTGGAATGCCAGGAACTGCAGTGCAAACTGAACAGGTTGGGAGTTAGAGAGTGGTTTGAAATCCAGGACAGGACAGGAACTGGAGCCAGGTGGGCCGCACAGAGCTGAGGACGGAGGAACGTTCTTTTGAGAGAAGCTGCAGAAATCTTGGAATTCACACTGAGGGCATCTCAGGGAAAATCTCTCAGAAGACAGCAGTCAAGGTAGCTCATGGAAGCATAGAAGCATTGGTGGAATATGGCCAGGACTGAGCTCAAAGCCGGGGTTTAAGTAGCCCGCTCATGATCAGGAGCTCATGAATCACAGCTGCGAGGAGTTGATTAATCTGAGGTGTTCCTCGGCTCTGCAGCACACCACCTGGATGGAAAACAGACAAACAACACACAAAAGGACAAGGAGGGCAAGGGCAAAGGTCGAGGTAGTATGAAGTCTGGTGTCTCTGTGGGGGTAGTTGAGTCAAACTGGTGAGAAAGGCATTGGGTTTCCCATTCCTCTTCCCTGGACGGTAGGTATGGAAAATCTAAACCTCCCAAAAAACAGCAACCACCTGGCTTGCCAGACGTTGAGGCGTTTTGCTGATCTGATATATTCAAGATTTTTGTGGTCTGTCCACACAATAAATAGCACTGCAGCTCCCTCCAGCCAATGTCTCCACTCTGACAGGGCTTCTTTGACTGCTAACAGTTCCCAGTTGCCCACACCGCAGTTCTTCTCAGCAGGGGTCAAGTGCCGGGAGTAGAAGGTGCACCGGTGCAGATGATTGTCCCCCTCAGCCCGTTGTTATAGTATAGCTACAACCCCTAGTTCTGATGCATCCACTTCCACTATGAATTGATGTTCAGGATATAGCTGGGTGAGAATAGGTGTTGAGGAGAAGTGCTGCTTTAGAAGACAGAATGCAGAGTCATCTTGTGGAGACCATTGAAAGGGGACTTTTTAGGATGTGAGTGCAGTGAGAGAGGCAGCGATCTGACTGTACCCGCGGATGAATCAACGGTAGAAATTTGTGAAACCGAGGAACTGCTCCAGTTGTTTATGGGACGATGGAATGGGCCAGTAACAGCCTTAACTTTCATAGGATCTGGTTCGATATGGTTCAGTGAGACAGTGAACCCAAGGAAGGACACTGTGTCATGGTTGAACTCACATTTTTCAGCCTTAACAAAAATACGGTTCTCGAGGAGTTGCTGGAGGACTAACTGAACGTGCTGAGTGTGAGAGACTGGATCAGGAGAAAAAAATCAAGATGTCATCTAGATAGATGAAAATGAACCAGTTCGAAAAATCTCAGAAGACATCATTCACCAATGCCTGGAACGTAGCGGGGGCATTAGTGAGACTGAATAGTATATCAAGGTATTCGAAATGGCCTAACGGCATGTTGAAGACCGTTTTCCACTCACCACCCTCCCTGACGTGGACCAGGTGGTAGGCATTCTGCAAATCCAATTTGGTATATTGTCACCCCATGCAGGGAACTGAATGCGGAATCTAACGGGCAGAGGGTAATGATTTCTGACTGTGATTTCATTCAGTCCCTAGAAATCAAAGCAGGGTGAAGGGTACCGTCCTTTGTCCCGACAAAAAAGAAACCGGCCCCCGCGGGTGATGACGAGTGTCAGATCAACCCAGCTGCAAGAGATCTCCATACCTTCTCATTCCAGACACGAGAGGTTGTACAGCCTACTGGACAGTATCTGCAAGCCCGGAGGGAGGTCTATGGCACAATCGTATGGCCTGTGAGGGGAAAGAGAGAGAGCATGATCCTTACTGAACTATTCAGTGAGGTCGTGGTACTCAGGAGGAACAGAGGACAAATCGAGAGGTGAAGTGACCGACTTTCTGGGAGGAACCAAGGAACGAAGGCACCCGCAGTAGCAAGCTTCATTCCACTGGATAACGGCCCAGGACTTCCAGTCAATCCGGGGGTTGTGCTTAACGACCCGGGGGTGCCCAAGAACCAAGACTGGCAATGACATAATGCAGCCTGCAATCTCAGTATGAGATGACACTAAATCTGACACATTATAGCTCTAAATGTGTAAATGTATTTTGTTAAATCACTTTGAAAGAATAATCATGTTTGGGTAACTCCTATAGCCACAGTGCCGTACAAAGTGGCTAATTGTGGTATATTACATTTTAACAGCCATCACATTACCACAGACAACCGAGGATGAGCCAGTTGTCTGCCTGGGTGGATGCCATTCAGCACCAGTGCATGCTCCCAGACTTGACATTACCACTCTGATGATCCACTGTGTTCCTATCCTTGAATGACAAACACAGTGTGGAGCTACTCCAACTGAGCCTGTAATAAATTAGACAATGTTTGCATTACCATCTGAGTGACCACAATCTGATTTGTAACCAGATCTGATGCTGTCATTGGGATAATTCATATTCAGACTAATAAATGACCTGTACCTGTCCCCATCACTCTTTGCATCAGAGGTCAGACACACATCCTTTCTAAAACAGTAGCCCTGATATAATAATACAGTAAAACTTGCATTTAATGGATTCAGGTGGAAAGTGTATGGCCTTTAGGTTTTTTAAGATTTAAGTCATAAGAAGAATTTTCTTTGGTGCCACTATAATTTTATTAATTAGCCTTTAATGGGGGATTCATAAAATTACCTTACCAATATGATCAAAATTCATCTTTCTGGAAAAATATAATAAGTAGTTCCCCTAAAGGGAAAAAAAAAATTAAATAAACAGACTGCCTTGAATTACATTTGGTAGCATACAGTCTATGATAGCACCCATAGCGACATCATAGATCATGCGGGGGCTTCCACTGATCTCTATATAATACTGGATCGCTCATTGTCCAGTATTTCTGAAGCAAACCAGCCACCATATTAGCACTCACATGTTCCACTCCTGCACACACAACTTTATTCTTTGTGATTTTGTTAAAAAAAAGTTCAGTTCAAATGCTGTGGATGAACATTTCACCTATGAGTATGATTGAAAGTAACGAACGATAATTTGAAGAGTTCGTTACTTTCAATCATATAGGCATATAGGCATACATAATAATAACTATAATAATAATAATAATAATTATTATTATTATTATTATAATAAGTGGCTTGTGTGTAGCCACATGTTGAGTTTTGTGTTGGACAAACTATTTTAAGACATATATTAGGTCTACTTGTGCATAGGTTTGGAGTTTTAGGTGTTGTTGCAATGAGCTTTATTACTAATATTAGGCTGAAGCTCATAGAGCTATGCATAAAAAATATTAATATTTCAAGGGAAAAACCACCTCTCCTGTAGCTAGCTAAGTGGTGTTTTATTTTTTCATTGCAACTATATAAACAAACAAACAAAAAAAAACAAAAAAATCCACTATTGCTATATTATCCATCATGACATTTATTAACCATCCACTTTTGTTCATGATATGGTACCTATATATATATATATATATATATATATATATATATATATATATATATATATATATATCATGATAAGCTTTCTGATGATTACACAAAACTTGTATAAACTTTGATTAAAGAATCACAATTTTTAGACTGGAGTATTTGTCCCAGTGAGATATGAGTAACTGAGAAAAGAAGGGGAGAATGTGTCAAAGTACTAAAAGAAAGAAAGGAAATAAATGAAACAGCTAATCATGACAGACATAGATTAGGAGGGATGAATGTTACATTATCTGGAGAGCAAACATAAGAAAATGAGAGAATCAGCTCAGTTATTACTCCAAATTGTTGACGTTCTAATAAGTTGTCTATGTCCACATAACTTGCGAGTAGTAAGATGGCTGCCCGTTTGCTTCAGCGGTTTGTATGGAGTGTGTGGGCCAATGACCTATCCAGTATTATTTTCAGATCAGTGGGGGCTTCCACCAACTTGCACAAGGGATGCTGGGAAGCACACGGCAACAGCCAATCAGATTGGAGAAGCATGCTAACGTCAACTAGCTGCTCACTCAAACAAAAATATCCAAGAATGTGGAAAAACTCAGCACAGCTTATTTCGGTATGAATCTGTTTGTCATATATTTTGTAAAGGTTAGTGAAAAAATAACAAATTCTAAATCTAATCTGTGAAATTTTGAAAAGTGGTACAGCTTTAAGGTGGAACCCAAAACAAGATATGATAAAACAGTGATTTTACTCTGAATGAACTGATAGAAAAAGTAAATCTGGTTTGAAGCTCTGTGTAAAATGAATAAAGGAATACTGAGTGCCCCACTCACTCTCCTTAAGTTGCAGTATCTCAGCCGTCCTCTCTGCACACATAAAATCAGGGTTAAATTCCACTCTCTGTCTCAGCCCAGCTTTACCAACTCCATGGCTAAATCCCAACTTCTACAAAGATCAAAGTGTTTTAAAGTTGGGATAACCCTTATTACTTCCCATTAGAGGGTAACCTGATGCTCACTCACAAGTACAACAGTTGCTGCAGTCAGCTGCTGAAGCCTCCAAATGGGCTGGCCCCTCTGCGAAAGAGGACGACCAGACGCTGGAGTAGTCTAGTCTAGTACGGCTTATAGTATGAACCCCGTTTGCACTGTTGCCTGCAGCCTGAAACCTACAGGGACGGTTAAAAACGGGCTTTAAGCCTCCAACGGCTCTGCTGACATCCACTCCTACAGATCATTAAGGCTCCGCAGCTTCTCCCTCTCCAGCCTCAAACACACCAGTGAAGTCATTAAAAGGCAACGTGTAATTAAAGTTGGAATAAACAAAAGCTTTTCCCCTGGTCTTTCATTTCTCCCTCTCTCTTTCTCTGTTTCACACTTTCGTCCTTCTCAAGGAGAGAGAGAGAGAGTTGACACATAAGAGAGGAA
The DNA here is from genome assembly GCF_902500255.1 of Thalassophryne amazonica. Taxonomy (NCBI): domain Eukaryota; kingdom Metazoa; phylum Chordata; class Actinopteri; order Batrachoidiformes; family Batrachoididae; genus Thalassophryne; species Thalassophryne amazonica. The sequence goes on from NC_047104.1 coordinate 55,715,733, forward strand.
ATTCTCATTGGCTCCCATGGCAGTGGCAGGCATGGACGAAGGCCCTCATCCTAATTAGAAAACTAAATACTCTGAGTAATGCTGAACCTTTGGGAATACAACTGCCATATCTCTTACACTTGTGATGTAGAAGGACCCGGAATGCCACTGCGGTGTCTCGCTGAAATATTCCGTGCCGTTCCCCCTTGCCCAGCTGTCCACACAGACTCATGCACTTAAGACAAGCTCGCTTTCATAGTTAAAATAGAAATTTGTGTCCTAAGCGCTGCAACACGGCTAATGCTAAATATTTAATTCCCGCGGGTGCTAATTATGGTTGAGTACTGGCAACACGGATTCCCTTTTTTCACTCTGCATAACAACTGTAAAAGCAATTTAAGCATTTTTCAATTAATTAAACACATAGTCTTCCAGTAACCTATTGTCATTTTGCCCTCCAGAACTGTAGCTAATTTGTGTAGAATAGAAAAGGGAAAGGGGAAGGAGCGGGGGGGAAGGAGCGGGGGGGTAGGGGGGCGTTTTCATCCTCACAAAGTGCTCCAACAAAAAGAATCAGCTTGAACCAAACATCACTTTCTGAAGAATTTAGCCCAATCACACTTTTTTCAAAACCCTTTTATTATTGTGTGTGCCTTTGTATATATATATATATATATATATATATATATATATATATATATATATATATATATATATATATATATATATATATATATATATATATATATATTATGAATGTACATATCAAATAACCGTAACCATGAGCAACCAGACCCCCATTATGTTATCAAAGCTGTGTGAGATAGTCTGGCTATGAAGTTAATCCCTGATGTATTTTTAGTCACAACTGACTGATGAAGTGAAATTACTACATCGGTGATAAAATGAGGCTGTTTCCAAAGCCTTTACAAGATCACGGAGCAAATGAAGAGAGCCCGCTAAGCTACTCAAAGACTAAATGAACTTGTACAAAAGTAGTGAAGTGCATGACAATATGCGGAAGATGAACTGCACTGAAATAAAGATAAGAATGCATGCATTTGAAACATTGACAACTAATGCTACTTATGTATGATACACACACACATACAATTTATTTATAAAACACCGTCAATCCTGACTAGTCTCCCAGTTCTTGACATTGAAAAACATCCCCAGAGCATGATGCTGTCACCACCACACTTCACTGTAGGGATGGTGCCTGGTTTCCTCCAAACATGACGCCTGGCATTCATGCCAATTGTTCAATCTTTGTCTCATCAGACCAGAGAATTTTGTCTCTCATGGTCTGAGAGTCCTTCAGGTGCCTTTTAGCAAGCTCCAGGTGGGCTGCCATGTGCCTTTTACTGAGGTGTGGCTTCTGTCTGGCCACTCTACCATACAGGCCTGATTGGTGGATTGCTGCAGAGATGGTTGTCCTTCTGGAAGGTTCCTCTCTCTCCACAGAGGAATGCTGGAGCTCTGACAGAGTGACCATTTCAGTACAGCTTCTTGTTCTGACTTTAACACGAAGTTAACATCAAGTCTTTCATCGCCAACTGTAAATGGTAATCAAACCATTCCAATCGTATCTGTCTGAACTCTTCCGCAACAAACTTCATTGTGTCCATGTTTACAATGCTCAGAAACTTTTAAGTTTCTTAAATATTTATTATGGCCACTCTTAAAACTTCAGTTCTCTTTATAATTTTATTACTGGTAAAGTTATAATTGATTTAGATGAGATATAATCATTATCTCACAGGAATATATCACAATTGTCTGGGAACTACTTTTTTGCGCAAGAATTCATCAAGCACATCGGCCGCAGAATCCCCAAAAACTGTGGAAAGTTGTTCGGCCATAACACTTTTAGCTTGTCATAAACTAAGCTAGTGGCACTCGTGAGAGTGTGGGCTGCAACATAACACATTGTGTAAAAAGTGAAGTGCTGTGAATAGTTTCCAGATGCACTGTATCAGTAACATACTTTCACTCTTCAATGGATGTTTGATTCTTTTTTGTGTTGATTTCACTTCCTCAGCACACATTAGAATGAACAAAAGCATTTTATTATTATTATTTATTATTATTATTGGGAAATACCTCATAATAAGACTCACAGAAGGTAACAAAATAGACTTTTGTTCCTTTGGCATTCCTGCTTTTCAGTAACATCCTTGCAGATTCACCTCTTTCAGGCATACTTCTGTTGGGAAAGATACTTGTCACCATGTGCAATACAGTATCTATAAGTAACAAACAGCAGGGGTGTGCTTCTTTTAGGGTCCGATTGGCAGGTTTCAACAACAATAAAGTATTTTATATATATATATATATATATATATATATATATATATATATATACAAACACACACACTGCAAAAACTGACATCTAAGAAAGTAAAAAAAAATTGTTTAAAGGAAATTTGGCTTAGTTTTTGTCTAAATAGAAACAATCTTGTCAAGCATTTTTTACATAAGAAAAAAGTCTTATTTTGGGAAAACATATCAAATTTTTTTCTTATAAGTTTTTTTTTTACAGCTAATTTAAAGCTGCATTTAACCAGTAACAAGGAAAGGCAATGGATTTCAAATCATCCAAGCAAAGGAACAAGATCATAAAATAAGAATTCTGTCTTGTTTTAAGTCACATTTTGATTATTTAGTGCCTGGACATTTTGCTGGTTTTGAGAATTCTAACTAAGTAAATTTTTCTTACCCTATTGGGAGATTTGTTTTTATATATTTTTTTTTAATTTTTGCTTAATACAAGATGATTTGACAAGATTTTTGATTTTTTGGCTTATTTTGATATGCATATATGAAGGCTTCAAATGCAAAACCCAGAATCTCCAAAACCATAAATTGTTAGTTGAGGCCATCATGTACTTGGCTGTCAAGGTGTGCAAAATATGAAAGAATTTGAACAAACTGTTTTCATTTTATTGATGAAAGTCTGTGCATTTCCGAATATGCTTTCCTTTAAATCTCCATTTTCAACTGCATTTTCTCCATTAAAAAAAAAAAAAAATACTTACTGGGTTTTGCATCTGAACTCTCTCTCTCTCTCTCTCTCTCTCTCTCTCTCTCTCTCTCTCTCTCTCTCTCTCTCTTTCTCTCTCTCCCTCTCTCTCTCTCTATATATGTGTGTGTGTATATGTGCATGTGTGAGTGGGAGCTATGGAGGGACTGGGGTGCAGCAACACACCCATCCTCTTATAAAAGCTCCTGTCATTTCAAGCGATCATAGACAGGCTGTGAAATCCAGCTAATAGTCATTATGGGATCCGAGTGGCGGCTTTTCCCTACCTGCTCCCTCATGCTTCATATTTGCATTGTGTCATCTTATCAGCATTCACCCAGACAGAGGCCAGATCACACTGCAGACTGACAGCTGCATCACTAATATCGGTAAATAAGACTAAAGCAGAGGACAGTGAGGTGATGCAGGGAGCGAGGTGTCCCGTAGAGAAAGACAAAGACATTTGGAGATACAACCCTCAAAATACCCAGAACAATATTGTTTTTTTCTCCTTATGTAAAATTAATGTCCAATGTCTTTGTAGATGGCCCGTGCATGCGTTGCCCCCTCCTGTTCTTCACGGCGAGGAAAGGTGAACTCTCAGAACCCCGTGTGCTCAGTCACTTCTGGGCCCGTGCAGTCAATAAGGCTATTTCTGATCTCCGGATGGCTAAGGTTTCAAAGCCTGTTTAAATGGGCTCCCACAAAGCCGGAAGCACAAACCTCAGTCCTCTCTCTCTCTCTTTCCTCCTCCAGTCTTTCTCCAAAACACAGAGAGGGAGCTTAGCTCATCCTGTTCCCTCAGTGTGTGTGTGTGTGTGTGTGTGTGGTGGGGGGAGTTGAGAAGTGGGGGGTGTTTCTCCCCTTCCACATGCACGGTGGTGAGGAAAGACGGGGAAGCGCAGGGTCAGGGCTCTTGGTGCTAAGCTGTGAAAGGCAAACGTTTGGCAGAGTAATTACACGCCGCACTGCTCTGGGAGTGATTAGTGATAGTTGTCTGTTCAAAGTGTTTTGAGCTCACAGACTTTAGGGGCTACGCTTGCCTTCCCTTCACCTAATGTTTAGATTGCATTTGCATCGAGAAGGGAGCTGCATGTGTCAACATAAACAGTATGCCGATGAAGTGCACGCTTGCTCGTGTGTTTCACTAATGCTGTGAAAGATATTTCCGTTGCATTATTGGTAGTCTTTTTCTGGCAGTGGTTGGAGTTATTGTGAAACATCAAACCAAAACTGTAAATTTAATATTTTGAAAATTTAAATAAACAAATTAAATACTTTCAGATAATTTCTGAATCTATGTTGCAGAGCTTTTAATTATGTCTTTTTCGATTTATGACACTGAGGTTCTGGAGCTAACTGTGGCCTTTTCACAATGGATAGGACTTAGATTTGTCAAAGTGGCCCTTGACTGCCTAGGTTAAGGCATCAAGCAGTTTTGTAGAGCTTGGACCAGCAAGAAAGACTGGCAGGTTATTTAAAAAAGAATAACAGGAAGTACAGCATACATAGGCCCCAAGGCCAATCAATGCTTAACCAGATTCCAGCACATGAAGCAGATGAGAGTCTACCTCCACCCCCTTGGATGGGGCACCAGTCTGATGCAGCTTACTTCCCCAGCCAAGGCCAATTTTGTCAAGATTGGCCCAAAAGTTGAAATGTCTGACAATTTTACAGGGACTGTTTGGCACACAGTCTTATGTCAGTGTTGTTCAGTTCGTAATCCATTTTCTTCATGATCCAAAACAAACCCTCATACTTAACGTAAATAGAAAAGAACTCAATTAATGTATGTTTCTGGATTCCAGCTTCATTCTTATATGATGGATATCCTAAAAGTTTGAGGTACGCTTTCACTTCAGTGTTAGCAGGTGATCACATAATATTAAATTCTCCCTATGGCATATTGAAAAAAAAAAAATCAACCGAGAATGCATTGCTTTGTCAATATCCAACAGGTGCATTTTATTGATGGCATTTTGAATGCACAGAGATACAGTGACGAGATCCTGAGGCCCATTTTTGTGCCATACATCCAAGAACATCACCTCATGTTGCAGCAGGATAATGCACGGCCCCATGTTCCAAGGATCTGTACACAATTCTTGGAAGCTGAAAATGTCCCAGTATGCATGGCCGGCATACTCATCGGACATGTCACCCATTGAGCATGTTTGGGATGCTCTGGACCGGCGTATACGACAGCGTGTACCAGTTCCTGCCAATATCCAGCAACTTCGCACAGCCATTGAAGAGGAGTGGACCAACATTCCACAGGCCACAATTGACAACCTGATCAACTCTATGCGAAGGAGATGTGTTGCACTGCATGAGGCAAATGGTGGTCACACCAGATACTGACTGGTATCCCCCCCCAATAAAACAAAACTGCACCTTTCAGAGTGGCCTTTTATTGTGGGCAGTCTAAGGCACACCTGTGCACTAATCATGGTGTCCAATCAGCATCTTGGTATGGCACACCTGTGAGGTGGGATGGATTATCTCAGCAAAGGAGAAGTGCTCACTATCACAGATTTAGACTGGTTTGTGAACAATATTTGAGGGAAATGGTGATATTGTGTATGTGGAAAAAGTTTTAGATCTTTGAGTTCATCTCATACAAAATGGGAGCAAAACCAAAAGTGTTGCGTTTATATTTTTGTTGAGTGTAGTTTTTGTCAAAATCCTACCAAGATCATAAAATTTTCTGGGTTTTCAAAAAACAAACACAACACTTTTTCCTGTTGGATTTGGGGATTTCTGGAGTCCATCTTCAGTTTTATTTGATTCATCTCAGGGAAATATAGCAAACAGCTTTACCTCAGTTTTGGACAGTCGACAGCTACTTTTGTAATTGCGATCATGCCACATTCCCAAAGGATATTGGGTTAAAGCAAATCTTGTTTTCAACTGAATGTGGGGATTTCTGAAAACCTTGGCATTGGGCAATGTACTTCCATTACTACTGTTACTATTACTGCATTTCAAAAAACAACTTTGAACTTTTTGTGTGGACCTTCTCTAGTTTGACAGCCTCGACATGGGCAAACCAAGTCATGGGTTCTTGTTGTCATTAGTGAGCTAACTATTCAACATTCTGCTTTAAAAACCCAAAAGTACTTTATTTAAAAGGATTTGCTCTTTATTTACTCCTTCGCTGCTACATGACTAACGCTGGGAACTTTAAAGAAACACTTGTATAGCACATCCTGGACATGATACCTCCACTTGGCACAACAAAGTCCTCTCAGTTGCCAGGTCAAGTGACTCTGGGGTGTATCACAGTCAACATGCTCAGGTGGTGTGTCCCAGACTGGTGGTCTTTGATGTCTTTGCTCTGTTTACTTTGGCTAGTCATGCTGGCCCAACACAGCCTGCAGATGTGCCTGCAAGCTCCAGCACTCATGGATAAGGTGTCCAGTTTTGGGGGTGCAGACAGATAAAAGACAGAAGGCATGTAGGCTTAAAAATTAATGATAGTCATTTTGTAAATGATTTAATATCAATATTCACTATGGCAAAATGAACCACTTACTACATGGTTGTTGAACATTTTCAAGTGTTATGCCTGCTGTTAATCCTTGATGACTGACTAGCAGTTTTCACATCACAGAATGACCTGGTGACATCCCAGTTGCATAACTCTCATTTGGTATATTCCCATTTTGTCTGATTCTCATTTGGTCTATTTCTCTTTAATCTACTTTTATACTGAATAGTTGTACCATTTTATCTACTCTGTTCTGTACCATTTATATGGCGTGCCATACAACACAAGTTTATATCAAGGTTTGACATTCTGAGGTTCAACAAGACCATGAAAAGGTTGAAATATTTAGGAAAAGTGAGAATTTTACTTTTTTCCTACTAAATATAACAACGTCCTTGGGTTAACTTTTAAATATTGAAAATAAAGAGCTAGAATTATTGAGCAAATAGACAAACAAATAAAAAACACTGATGTCTCTGACTTGGCACAAAATTAACATGGTGTTTTATTTTGTGTCAAAACTTAATTTGAAATAAAAAAGTATATCAAATAAAATTTAAAAAAAAGTGCAAATTCTCAGTTTTTTACTCCATTACTATATTAATGCAACCAGAAATGTGTTTATTGGCAAAAATAAAAACAAAACAAAAACCAAACCAAAAAAAAAAAAAAAAAAAAAAATATTTCCTATGCAGTCAGGAGAATTAGCATTATTCAGAAGCAAGGAAGCTACATTTAAGCCTGAAGGCTATCCATCAGATATGGCCATCGGGTACTGTGAAGGCTTTTTGACTGTCTGTCCATCTGTCTGTCTGTCTGTCTGTGCTCAGCACAAGTCCAGTCCTATTACTGCCAGACTCTTGAAATTCACAGGGAACATTCTTGGGACACAAACCTTGGACAAGTTCAAAGATGGTTAACATTGATGTATTTTAAGAAGTTAAAAAGCCACATCCTGTTTCAATCTGATCCGTTTTGTGTTTGAGTGATGCAGGTGAAAGCCAATCAGAGTAGAGCTACACCGTGATGTCAGTTGCTGGTCTCTTCAAAATCACTTTGTTTTGTGTGTTTATACATGTTTCTCATATATTATGTAGAAGCTAGTCATATATTATGTAAACGCTAGTGAGAAATAAACACTTCTAAAACTGAAAACACTGGTTTTGGAAGCTGATAACACCTATGGAAGGATTTACAAATCATTTAGCGGATGTTAGCGTTGTGATGTCACAGGCTGTTAGCTAGGTGGAAACTCTGTTCCGTTTGTGTGTACATATAACCTCTTTGTCATATATTATGTAAAAGCTAGTGAGAAATATACACTTCTACAACTGAAAACACTGTTTTTAGAACCTCTGGAGTGATTTATAAGACATTTAATGGACATTAGCGTGCACGCTAATGTCTGCTAATGCTAAAGTCCACTAACTCTAAGCAAACTTGCTAAATACTGATTACAAAATGTCACAAAGGTGACTTATTAGGTGCTGGGCCCACCCACAAGCCATTCTGGTTTTAAAATGTTAAATTGTTGCAGCCTGGTGAAATTGACACTGCACAGCACACAAGAATTATCTTTTGGCTTCTTTCATTCTGGACAAAATAAATTAGTAGTTTAAGTTACAATTTATTTTTTCAAAGTGAAAATATGACATTTTTAGAAGAAATAAAACCAGGAAAAAGTCACTAACATTCTCCATTTTTTCCTGTAAGACTGACCCCTTATCCCTGGCACAAAACTGTGTACTTTATAGAAATTTCCAGTGAGAACCTCAGTGCACTCACCAAATGCCCCTTTAATGCAATTTTGCAGAAACACAGCCACAAACTGTCACATTCTCAAAAATATACAGTACATAAACCAAAACGGCTGTGCAATAAAACAGAAAAAGAAAGCACAAACCAAATGGAGGCAAAAAATATAACTAAAAATGAGGAAAGGAACATAACTAGTGGCTCTCTCTCCTTTACAAACCAAGCAGACAACCTACAGTTAGCAATTTACACCTTTGGTAGAAAACGTTACGTGTGCAAATTTCATTACATGCAGGATAAATGTCCTGCCAATAACATGGGCCCCCAAATGTGGCCTACTTGACAGGCGTGATCGCATGCCTTGCCGTCACAAACAGTTTTCCATGTTCCCGAGGACCATCCAGTCATCTTGGAACACAGAACAACAAAATATACCAGCCTGATCTCACTTTTCACATATACCAAAGCGCCCACTTTTCTTGACAAGTTTTTTTATTTTGCTATTTATTATCTTCCCCTTCTCCTAACTCTAACCATAGCCATAGCGTAAATGTGTACCCTCCCCAAACATTAACCCCTCTAGACCCCCCTTTCACCCCACATTTTGTGCTCCCCGTCACAAAATGAATTAGTGCCCCATTATGAAAATCGTACCCCATCACTAACCCATAGATTAATGTACTTTTCGCTACCCAGTCCCACGAACTGCCGTGAGTCTGGTTTGCATATAAACACAGTGAACCCTCTCAACTGTATCCGACTATATTTTCTGTAACCAACACGATAATTGATTTACCTCAAAACCCTTAGGACATCTATCTCAGACAGCCACTGCATGTTACAACTAGGAAGATGAGAGGATGCCTTAAATCTCATGGTCCCCTTTTATAGAGCCCAAAAAACTCATGGGATCCAAGGGAGTATCCCAAATACAAAATGCCCTCTGGTGGCCTTAAATCTAAACTGCATTATGTCATTAACAATTGAATTTCTTAACAAAAAAGATGATGAAAAACCAAAATACCGGTGTGGGAATCTATCATCTATATCTTCTTTAATCCTAATGATACCCCTTTGGCTCCAAGAAACTCCCAAACATCAGAATATCAAAAAGGAAGATAAGGGTCACATTTCAATACCCCTTCTCTCTAATCCCAACAGATGGGCTGACTTTGACAGAGGCTGGAGTGTTGGGTGGCAAAGCAGTGGAGAAACAAACACAACCGTGGACAGACGAGGAAATACTTCAGGGACTTTCTGGGATTGGGGAAGAGGTAAAACGCTACCTGTAGTGCAATCCCCTCCAAATCTGCACCAGGTGTCAGGCATTAAAGAGAGCATCTCCGCTTTGGCTTTCCACGTCTGGCTCAATCACCCAGGGCAGTGTGTCAGATGTTGGACAAAATGGATACTCTCTCGAAGAACAGGAAGACCTGGGGCTCAGCGTAACACAGAGAGGAAGATTTCTGATAACGACAGTTGAATTTGGCACCATGTCTTGAAAAAAAAATCCATAATGCATGAGGAAAATCATCACATTGTTTTACATTTAATTATTCAATTGCATATTAAAATATTCTGCTGAGAACACAGAACAATGGGTAGGTAGCAGTGTACAATATCAGGAGTGGAGCTGGGTTTTAATGATTTAAAATTGATTTTGGACAACATTACACTGTATCCCATTGCAAATTTCAGTAAACTACAAAGACGACTGACCATTCCTTTAATATGGAATGCATTAGCTTGATATTAATATTCCAGTCTGGATCATAAAGCCAGTGTTTAAACTGAACACCTTCTCAGTTTCAAGCAATAGAAGCTTTTGGCATCCGCGATAGTCTTGAAAGAAAAGTGCCAGAGGCTACGGCGGCAATGGAATATTTCAGTACCAGGAGAGAGTACAGAACATGTCGGCGTAGTTGTTGCCACAGATTCTACGTGACACGCTGAAGAAAAAGGGCTGATTGTAAAGATGTTTTAAATGCATCAGGCATGGGAGAAGAAACTTAATGCCTCGGTATTGGGGGAAGGAGAATGTGACTGGGCACGTGCGGTATGCAGAGTGGCAGGAGGAAAGCGGCAAACTAAATTTCTAATGCCGAGGATGTTTCCCATTCTGTGTTTATGAAACATGGCTGCTGGGACTACAAAGGTAAGGGGATACAGCATCAAAGTCTGTCCCAACGAAAACAAAAAAAAGCAACAATGCTGCAGTGGAATGCACGGCAGAACATAATACCCCACCTCCTCCTTCTCGTTTCTCCTAAGCAGTCTCATTTGATTACAGTGTAGTCAGCCCCAAATCTACCCCTTAGTCCCCAGCTGTAGCTCCCCACGGGTGCTGTGAGTAGGAGGCAGAAAATAAGTTGGCAAAGCGGACAGGGAGGAGAGGAGGTGATGTTTCTGAGATGAATCTCTTATTTGAGGAACAAAACAACAAGGCAAAGAGCGAAGAGGGGTGTACAAGAGAATCACAAAGGGTATTAAATCAGATACACGTGACTGATGACAGCAGTCGAATGCAGATATCAACAATCTGAACTTTACGTCATGGCTTCATGCAAAGTTTGAAGGTATGACCCCCTGCATAGCACAAGAAAAGGAAATCAGACAATCACAGTTTGTAGAACAAACTTCAGAATGGCACGTTATACTGTTGTGTGTGTGTGTGTGTGTGTGTGGTAACATCTTTTGCCTGCATGCCACACGTTGACATTGTCTCGACTGTCATTTGGTGATGGTTCCATGGTTACTCACGTTATAGTTCTAGATCACCACTGGGGGGCAGCACTCATTCTCATGCTGACCTAAGAACTTTTATGAGAGTTTGAAGAAGCTGTATTAGTACATTTAGATTGATCCAGGGGACCATGTATCAGTCTTGTTGCATCTTTTACTTTGAAACTGATTTCTGATTCATACCGCTGAATTGTTAGACTACTACAATATATCTTAATTTTAAACAGTTAATGAGATGTAGTAATTCATCAGTTAAAGTAAGTCCCATCATGTTTTTTCACTCGGGGTAACCAAAGCAGATCCAAGGTGGCTCTACATGTTGATGTGGCACATGTTTTACGCTGGATACCCTTCCTGATGCAACTCCACATTGCCTAGAGAAATTTGGCAGGGGTGGGGTTTGAACTGAGAACCTTCAGCACTGAAACCAACCACACTAACCACTTGGCCACCACCCCTACTGTGTACTAATTCATCAACACGAACTGGAAATCAATTTTAAAGTAACAGATACAACTACATTGATACATAGACCCCTGAATCAATCTAAATGTAGTATGAACTGGTACATAGTTAAATTTTAATGTTACGAATTGGTTGAGTTAATCTGTTCCTACTTCTGTCTTCAAACTCTTAAAAGCTATTTGATACGATGCAAAAACTATAATGTCCACAATGTGGAAATTTGCCTTTGATTTCACCATAAAAACATGTTGGAAAATGTGTTACATCATCTGTTAACCCTCAAAATGTGAATCAGCTGCAAATCATGAATTATACACAAACCGTGAATTGCAAAACGTGAATAAACATCTTGCAAAATGTGAATTTCTTCACAGTTTGGTGTATGTGCTTGACTGAAGAGCCAATGGTGAGAAGCTACCCTCTGTGGGATTATGACGGCGTGCCTCTCACTTTTGTTGCACCATGGGACTTCGCGCCACCCCTCAACTCATGCACACATTAGACTCTTTCAAGTTCCATATTAGTGGGGGAACAATAGAACGCTGGGTGAATTCTGCTTCATGATGATAGCAAGAGTTGACATCAAAGGATCAAAAAGCGATGTCGCTATGAACGCTTGGCCGCCACAAGCCAGTTATCCCTGTGGTAACTTTTCTGACACCTCCTACTTAAAACCCAAAAAGTCAGAAGGATCATGTAGTCCTGTTTTCACGGTCTGTATTCATACTGAAAATCAAAATCAAGCGAGTTTTTGCCCTTCTGCTCCACCGGAGGTTTCTGTCCTGCCTGAGTTTGCCTTAGGTTAGGGCACTTGCGTTACTGTTTGACAGGTGTACCGCCCAACTCAAACACCCCACCTACCACTGTCCCTGGAGCGGGTCACGCCCAACAGGGCCAGGGCACTTGACACCAGAACCGACAGCCCACTCGGAACTCGCCTCCCTGCTTCACTGGGAGTAGTGACAACCCCCCTTCCCCCAAAGAAAAATATATATTTGTGGAGATAGGATTTGCGATCAAGATTTCCTGAAGTAATTGATCCATAAACTGAAATCCATAAACTACTGAAACTGAAAGAAAATATCATGAATGATATTCACGTTTTGTGTTTGCAGCAGAATTAGTAACAGTTCCTGCATATTCACAGTTTACAAAAAATTTTCATTAATGGTTTATGGATAATGAATTAATGAATGAATAGAGCCTTTATTGTTATTGTACATTTACATACATACAATGAAATTTGTCCACTTTAACCCTAGTTGCAGTTAGACACAATCCAACCACTAGGAGCAGTAGGCCACCACATCTGTGTCTGCAAATTCATGATTTGCAGCAGTTTCATGTTATGGGGGTCAACATCATCACAGCAAACAAAGTTCATGCATCCTATATACATAGCTTCCAATAAAATTAAAACTTACATTGCATAAACCTACAATAAAACCCTATCGCAATTTAATTTTTTTTTCAATTTATTTCATTTTATATAGCGCCAAATGACAACAAAGCTGCCTCAAAGAGTTTAACATGAGTAAGGTCTAGCCTTACCAACCCATAGAGCAAGCACACAGGTGACAGTGGAAAGGAAAAACTCCCTCTGTTGATGTTGGGGAAGAAACCTCAAGCAGAACAGACTCAAAACTGTGACCCACTGCTTAGGCTATTCTAATAGTTCCACAGTTTTTACAAAGTTTTACAAAGCTGAAAAACAGAAAACAGGAAATCAAAGCAAAAAAAAAAGCTGCAATTGTTGATATGGGGCCGGCATTCATTCATCATGCCATCAGTGGGCTTGTCACTGTGGCAGTTTATTCCAAAACGCAGACTGGAGTGTCCTGCTTCAGCATCAGGCATGGCATCTCCTGATCAGTCCAGTGTCCTGCCTGTGGGTTGCAGTCTTGTGAGATGTTGATGGTTCCTCGGACAGAGAGAAAAAGAGCAGAATTAGTCATCCAGAAAAAACACACCTAAACTATCGTTCATCAGGAGTAAATAGACAGGAAAGCAGAGGGAATACTAAGGTGGCCACAGCTGCTAGCCCTAGGTTCCACGAACAGACCCAAAATTTGGATGAAGTGAGGCTGAGACCTGTTTCGTTGCTAATAAAACAAGTTTAAAAAGCTAAGAAGCTCAGTACCATACTAAGCCACTATACTAACCATAGGAGAGGGAGAACAGATGTGTTTTAAGTCTGAACTTGAATGTCTCTACAGAACCTGATTGTTTTATTGATGGAGATCAATCCACAAAACAAGGCCACGATAAGAGAAAGCTACGTGGCCTGCATGCTTTTTTTCACCCTAGGGACACAAAGTAGTCCTGCACCCTGGGAATGCAGAGCCCGGGCCAGTACGTAGGGCTTGTCTAGGTCAGCAAAATAGAAAGGTGTTAGTCTGTGAATAATTTTATAGGTTAATTAACAGGACCTTAAAATCCGACCCCCAGGAAACCAGTGAAGAGACGCCAAAATGGGTGCAATGTGACCAACTTTCTGCTTCCTGTCAAAACTCTGGCAGCAGCATTTTTAAGCAACTGGAGACCCCTAGTGCTGGATTGCAGTAAACCAAAAAATAGAACATTGCAGTAGTCCCATCTAGAAGAGGCAAATGCATGGATCAGGGTCTCTGCATCAGGCATAGACAGGATCGGATGAATCTTCGCTAATCACAGTTGCTGTGAGGTAGTCATCAGACTGGTTACAGGAACTTTAACTTTGCAATATAAAACAAAATAAGTCATTATCCTTACGTAGATGTATTAATAATATCAAATTCTATTTGTCAGGGGTTATGTTTTGAGCTAGGTATTATGGTTAGGGGTTATGGTTAGGGATTAATGATTAAATTTAGGTTTTAGGTTGTTTAAAGTTCCTCCACTGGCATGTATGATGACTTCACTGTGGAATCTATTGCAGCACATAAGATTCTGTAGTGTAATTGGTAGGCTGTTGGACTTCTGCACCAGTGTCCCCAGGTTTGAATCCTACTCATGTTGAACATTTTTTTTCTTTTTATGACTTCAAGTATTCAAGCACAGGCAGCACAGTGGCTTAGTGATTAGCACTGTTGCCTCACAGCAAGAAAGCCATGGGTTGGATTCCCACCTGTGGCATTTCTGTGTGGAGTTTGCATGTTCTCCCCATGTTTGCCTGGGTTTCCTCTGGGTGTCCCGGCTTCCTCCCACATCCAAAGGCATGCAAGTTAGGTGAATTGGAAAATTTAGGGCCCCTTCACACATAGTGCAAAGTTTGGACGAAGACACACTTGGACACACTTAGTGCGCATGATACAGGAATCGTGTGCAAACCGTGTAATACAGTCCCTGCCGCCAACGCCTCGTACACCTGTTGCTACAACTATCTGCGCACACAAGCGGCTGCAAGACAGAGTGTGCACTGTGCAAACCCATCGCACCCTCTCACGGCAGGTGTCAGCCAAATTCCAGGTGACATGCACGAACATCTAACACCGCTCGCATGGCACTTAGAAAATGTGTAGCCAGTCACACTCTTTGCATGACAACAGACTGCAGACGACCACTGTCGTACTGCTGTGAAAACTGTCTAAGTTCCTCACAAGTGTGACTTTGCAAACACACACACTGGGCCTCATGTATCAATGTTGCGCACTTGTGGCGTAAATTTACGGCGTAAACTTGAAATACACCAAAGTTGCCGTGACATGTATCAAGCAGTGCACACCTGCCCATTTCTGGCGTATGCCTGACGTGATCTTGATAAATGCGGTGGGTGGAAACGATCGTCATTATAATAAACACGCCCATAAATATTCAGACTCCGCTTCAGACACACCCTCATTTTATGACATGGAAGCCGGGAGACGGCAATGAAAAAGAACTTCACCAATCACGACGCGTGCCAATAGAGCGTCAAAAGTGGCCGTCGTATCAATTGTTTTGTAGTATATAATCAATAAAGTGTTACAGTGGTCCCTCATTAATCGCTGGAGTTACGTTCTAAAAAATAGCCCGTAATACGCGAAACCGCGACGTAGTCAGCGTTATTTTTTATAATTATTACAGACGTTTCAAAGCTGTAAAACCCCTCACTACACAGTTTATACACTTTCTCAATCAGGCATGAACATTTTCTCACTTTTCTCTCGTGTGTAAACACTCTCAAAGTTCAAACCTTAGTAGGAAAATAATACCAAACTGTTTTCAGGCCCAAACATTTGTTTGAGAAATAAAAATAGAACGTTTTCCTATAAATAATTATGATGGCATTTAGAACTAACGAATTAATTTTAACGATCAATGAACGAGGTCGGACACATAAGAAATTATAAATAGTGACTGACCAGTATGTCACAGATCGCTCCTCTGCGTCCTGACGCCGCACCTTTTTCCACTCACACCTGGCTGCAGGTGTGTCTTTCCGTGTGATAAACACAGTTATGAGTAGTTGTTGGCACTCTTTTCTATTCTGGGCAACAAGATTCTTATAAACAGACACGCAGAACACAGAACACTGTAAAAAAAAAAGGCATGCAAAATTGGACTAAATACTCCGCGAGACTTCGAGGCCACGACAGGTGAACGGCGTTATAGCGAGGGACCACTGTATTCTCTTTTCACATGTCAAAATTATTGACATGTGGATATTTACTCACTCAATTAATAAGACACGCCTAATCTGTCAGATCTCTTTATTTTTTAAATGTATTTCTGTATTTATTTTATTGTGACAACCGAATGGAGATGACAAAACCTGATTGCAGCACGGGCGAATTAAGGGAATGACGAATCTACAGTTGTTATTATCAATTTCATAGTCTAAAACGATCACACCACATGAAGTTAAGCTCAGCGCTGCTCTGGCTCCAGGCTCGAAGTCTGGAGAAAAAGGCGAGCAGCGCTGTCTTTGCAGTCAGCGCTGTGACCACGGATCATGCTCCATAACAATCCCGCAAAGGCGGGATTTGTATTGATTATTATGTAGTATAATCAGGAAAGTGTTATTTATGTAACATGCATTGATTTGTATAATGGCACTGTTTATCATGTTGATCATCTTCATTTTTATGTGGATTCCAGCGCTGGTTCATTTTGGTGTATAATTTACGCCACCTCTCGACCTGGTATATATTTTCAGCGCAGCGTACGCCAACGACCACATTGATAAATGCCAAGTAGTGCAGCCGTTTTGGCGTACACCCCATATACGCTCAAATATCGCCGTACGCAACGTTGATACATGAGGCCCACTGACACGTGGGTGTGTGCACTTCACTCACGGGAGCCGTGGCTTCCGACAGAAGCAGCTGTGGTGATCTGTCATTCTGGACATTCCAGCTGGACAACACCTACTGTGTTTGGACAGTCATGGACTAACAACTGTCCACTGTGAGGCGCTTATTTCTGATTGCTGTATTTACGTGGACATAAATCAAACATATATCGCTGTGGTGGTGACAAGCTGCAGCAAGTGTGAGCGCGCACAGAGTGGACACTGACACCTCCGTTGGAAGCCTTAAGGACAAGTTGGAACATGCCCTGCTGTTAAACAATTTCTCAGATACTCACTCAACTGAAAGCCACCAAAAGCAGCCTGGATTTTACAAATGGTTATCAACACGGAGGTGTTTTTCCTGTGGCAGGTGCGCCGCGCCGGCTGCAAGCCGACGCGCCAATCCGTCCACACGTCTTTCATTAAAAAAAATCTCCTTTAACAGTGGAATGTCCGGATAAACTGCTGATTCCGACCTCTTCTGAAAGTTCTCTGTTCTCTCACGACGTCCTGGGTCAACAGAGGCTTAAATTTGAAGGTTTTCAGCTTGAAACAGGATGATGATGGCGCCTCGGAGCGTTGCGCGACGCCTGCTCCGCGGGAAGTCCTTACAGCAATAGAAACAATCCAAAATCTCTCATCAGCCATTAAAATTTACACCGAAAACCGGCTGAATTTCTCGAATGGTCTCCACTCGGATGTGCCTCACAGTTCTTGAAAAAAGTTTGATCAAGCACAGCGCCAGTCTCTCAGCAACTTCTCAGACAATGAAAATCCGACGAGGGGGCTGGACCACTCCTTCCACAAGGCGTGCTCACAGGCGAATGACGTCACCGACAGGCGTGAAAAAACTCACGCATGCACACGAGGGTTCAAGCTTGGCTGATGTAATCACACATGATTCAAATCCATATAGTTTTTAAAAAAAATAAAACTGTCGGTTTCTTTTCTAATAGACCTCGTATGTATTTAAATATAAGCAATGTCACTTTTGGCTCATTCGAATTCATCACAGAAAATGAATGTCTACATTTATAATGAATTGTATTTAATGACTGAATTAATTAATTAATAAGTTTTATTCAGCATGCACATAAACAAAATACCAACATAAGAATCTCTTACTAACAAAACAAATGAAAAAAATAGAAGAAAATACAACCGTAACTCAAACAATTTCCCAACTGGGTGCGGCCGAAAGGGCATGGGCTGAAGCAAAAGCTTAAAAAATTGTATTGATTGCATATTATATCACCAAAACAAATCACACTGAATTGCAACAATGCATAATTAAACTAGAAGCACTCAGAGAGTGCAAACCTCCGCCAGGGCCATAGGGTCACTGACCCTAAAGAGATTCCCTCCTTGGCACAGTGATCTATTCAACAATTCAGTGTTACACTTTTCTTTCCTGTATATTTGACATCCTTGACGATGAAAACATATCACTAGAACTTGGAATCACTTTTATGTCTTTATTAGTTCAAAAGTTATTGTATAAAAACGATTTTTCGGTAATGGCGGTTTTCTTCTGGATCTAGCTCCATAACATTTGAAGCTACATCAAATCTGATGACACCTTACTGAATCAGTACAGATTCAGCTACAATTTGGTGTTAGTTGTGCATCTCTAGCTTCATTTGTCACCTCACACTGACACATTTTCTATTTTCCCTATATTTTTGCATATTCTGGATCACCAGAACCAGAATCCGGATCCGATCATCACCAAACTTTGTTGTTTGATAGAACATTTGACTATGTTACACCCTAATTTTTTTCAAGCCTTTCTGCCTTGTCTTTGTGGAGTTAGAAACTAGAATGTCAAAATTCCCCCTTTCCCGCAATGGTGAAGAATACTTTAAAAATTCCTGGATCCAGATCGTGATCCGGATCACCACTAAAATTGAATCACTTGTTCCTTTTGTCATTTCCAACCACTCCACAAAATTTCATCAAAATCCGTTCAAAACTTTTTGAGTTATCCTGCTGACAGACAGACAAACAAACGCGACCGAAAACATAACCTCCTTGGCAGAGGTAAAAAGTATTGCCCATGAGTCTTAATGTTGCCTGTGTATCATTTCATGTGGGACATGCACATCCCTAATAGTTAATTTGTTTACATTTGTTGAGAATCTTGTGTTAGCCACCACTGCTAAGTGCAAAACATTGGTAGCCATGTTTGTACTCATATGACACCCATGTTTGCACCCGATGTCTGCAGATCTACCATCACCATTCGTGTGATTTGTTTTAGTAAATATCTTTCATGAGTCAGGTGTAGAATCTACAGCAGCGGTTCGTGCCGTGAGCGTGGTGACTGGGGCAGGGACGGCAAGTCTGATGACAGCGACGCAAAGTATCATTTACAGGCTTCTTCAGCAGAAGCCCCTCCAATGTCCGTGTTCAGCCACAGAGTTCACCCTCTACTTAAGGTAACACGATTCAGGCTCAGCATTACAAGCCTATTAAAAGATACTTTTAATTATGCCCCTGCTCTCCTGGGATCACTTCTTCCATGAACTCTGTGTTTCTTTGGCATGTGCACTTAGGAATGGCACAACTCGGCGCCCGTGTTGTTTTCTCCCTCCAATTAAAGGGCATGTTGACAGATTAAGGCTGCTTCTGGTTTGTGCTCCACTAACACATTTAGGAAAGATGATTAACACAGAAAGAAGGGAGGGTCAGAAATGGAGAAGAAGAAAAGCAAAGGAACATGTGCACAAACCCTCGAGGATTAATGTGTTTACATTACCTGGGCTGTGATCTATCACCAACCTCGTCAATTTCTATTACGCATCACATATATACAACAATGCTGTGAGTCCGTGCAGCTCACTCGTACTGTTTCGATTGAATTAAGTCAGCACAAATATGTAGGGCAGAGCTCCCACACTGTGTGGTTTTAGCATTCTGCTCGTCATCTGATTTGTACTTTGGATCACTTTACCTTCATCAAGGCGTTGCAAAAGAGCCTCCTACATATCTCGAGAGCTTTAAAGTAGTACGGCTTTTGATGATCACCGTATGGCCGTGATGCCAGCAAACAGACTGTTTAACCACAGGTCCGATAGGAGCAAGGCACTGAAGCCCACAGATTATGAATCACAAAGCTAAAGTAAACGCCTATGAATGGCTTCACAAACTAAAATCTTTCTTTTAAGCACTAAAATATTTCTGTTAAGGGATTAATTTGGTCATTATTTCTATATTGTAATGATTCATTTTCCCCTCAAAAAAAAAAAAAAAAATTCTCATAAGAATGACTTATGAAGCAGTTATTTCATTTACATTTTCAGGCATTTAATAAAAGTAAAATAGGTAATCATTTTCTGAAACTAAATAAATAATCGTGACTATGTTGAAACTGTGAGTCGTTTTCTAAATCAAGGAATTCCAGCCATCCAAAAAAAAAGTCAGAATCATATGGTTTCAAGCATTTTGAAACAGTAAGTCATTTTCTGAAGCAATTAGTTTATTTAGGTTTGCAAATATTTTGAAGCAGTTAAACTATTTTTTGTATTACTGTGTTTTTGAACCTTTTCAAAGCAGTTTGTCATTTTCTCAACAAAGGACCTCCTACGGTCTGATATCAATGCCCCCATGTGTTTTAAGGACTTCAAAACAATAAAATGCATTCTGAAGCAATTGTTTTATTTAATGGATTGAGCATTTTGAATCACTGAATCATTTCCTGAATGTAATTAATTTGAATATGTGACTGAATAATTTTAGAATCCATCCGATGTATAGTTTTATAGCTTTCTAAAACAGCAAATAATTTTGGATCACTACTATCTATGAAACATTGCATCATAGTCTTTTGAGGGTCTTGAATGCTGGTTTGTTTTCAAAAGCAACTGGTTTATGTTGCTCTGAAAGAGTGAATCAGCTCCCAAAGCAACTGTATCATTTGATTCTCTGTATAGAAAATATTCCTCATTTGTTCACATTTTAAAACACTGAATCATTTTCTAAAGCAATCGTTTTTCTTAGTATTTCAAGCAAGTGGAACACCAACTGTTTCATTTACTGTTTTGAGCATTTCAAATCAGGGGATCATTTTCTGAACCCAGAAATTCCCTCTGTTCAGTGTCCACCAGATGTTGCCATTGTGGTGTGTCAAGTATTTCAAAACAACGGGAATCGTGCTTCTCTCAAATGTTTCTTGCCTTTTTGTACAAAGAGCAAGCAACACGAGATTCAGGAAATGCTAGTAATGTGTAAACTGGTGCACTTTCGTAGGAAGGGTGAGTTAGCATAAATATAGCATAAAACAACCACATGAGGCTATTACCATGCCGAGGCTCAGAGGATTCCAATGAGGACACTTTGATCAGGGAAGTTTAAATTTGATTAGATTACATTAGATAGAACTTTATTAATCCCTTGGGGAGACTCCCTCGGGGAAATTGAGGTACCAGCAGTATTGTATAGCAGCACAAAGGGTAAGAAGCACACAGAGCATGAAAAGTTAAAGTAAAATAAATCAATAAATAAATAAATGGTCCACTGGTCCACTGTTTCCTATTAGATGGTTTCCTATTAGACAGTTCAGCTAATCAGATAACAGCTAATTAGCTGAACTGTGCCCACCACCAAATAATTTCTAAATAATTTGTGGTTGTTGAATACTTTCTGCACTGTCAATAATATGTTGAATGCAAATTACTTTTTAATTTTATTTGTTCATTTATTTATTTACATGACTACACTTTCCCATTTTTGGATGGGAAAGTGTGTCCAAAACTTTGACTGGTACTGTAGCTCTTGACCATCATTTGATCTTGGAATGTTAAACCCAACCCGATCTCATGTCAAATCGTGATGGCATCACAAAAAGTGATTGTGATATGTGTGACGGTATCGCAAAATGATTTCATAATCGCATCACAAATCTGGGGTGATATAGGCGGAAGCGGGGGGCGGTTGTTATGGTTATGGTTAGGTTTATGTTTATGATTATGGTTAGAGATAGCATTAACAATAGTGAGCTAAACTTGATCATGTCATAAAAATGTGATGCATTTCATCATGGTATCACAAAAATAAGCACGAGACTGGCCTGGCTAAACTATGTTTATGCTATGACATGTCAACTCTTAAGTCTGTTTTTTGAGGTTTGACAGCCAAAACACCAGGGCCAAAGCTAAAATCATGTTGTTAAAGTTAGTAGTTAACAGTTATCAGCAACTTCAGATAAATGTTTTAGCAGTTTACCAGATTAGCATTATCACAGTTAACATTCCAGTTAGCGGATTAGGAGTTATCAAAGCTATCTTGTAGGTTAGCTGTGCCCAACCCTAGGTATTTTCAGAAAAACACATAACGAAACATCTTTTAGTATGAACAGTGTAAAAAGTGGAATTAAGGAACCTGATAAAACTATGTACCAGAGGTTCATACAATGTCGCTGAAATATGAACATGATGGTTCAGCAAGAAAATGTATTTATTTATTTAAATTTTGACACAGCAAAGTGATCACAGACTGTCAGGAAAGTGGGTCAAGGGTAAAAACCAATGATGGATGAAATATGCAGCATAAATTTTTTTGCAGTTTGTAATTTTATATTGCCTTTGTATCATTATACAAACCACAATCTGGTTTTTAGAGACCACGAAACATCGGGACCAGTGATGGGGAGATGATTTCGGAACCATCTGTAATCTCAGAACCACTGCAATCTCACCACACATGTATTAATCCACTACGATCTTGGTACAACATGTATTAATGTTATATGTTTTCATCCATATCTCCCTTAATATTTGTCTTATAAACAGTCTTGAAATTTTGTTTTACTATCCCTTAATATTTGTCCTATCAAGCTATTTTTTTGTCCCTCACATAATTCTCTTCAATAATTATTTATTGAATTTTATTGACAGCACACTGAAAATTATCCCTATTATTATTATTATTACTATTATTGTTTGTCTTAAAATGTGGGGACCCACTCCACTTTTTTAGTGTGCTGTCGATAAAATTAAATATTTGATTCTTGAAGAGAATTGTGTGATGAACACCACACAAAAAAGTTAGCACAACAGGACAAATATTAAGGAAGACATGGAAGAAAACATATAACATTAATACATGTGGTACCGAGATCGTATATTGGTTCCAATATCATAGTGGATCAATACATGTGGTACCAAAATCGTAGTGGTTCTGCGATCATAGTGGATTAATACATGTGGTACTGAGATCGTAGTGGTTCTGAGATCGTATTGGTACTGCTGGTACCAAGGTTGTCTGGTTCCGCGGTCTCCAGTTACCCCCCAATCTCATGCCACTTTCGTGATGGCATCACAAAAAGTAACTAAGCTATTAGTTTGTGACACCATCACGAAAAGCATTTTCGTGATGGTGTCACAAAATGCAGAATGAGACAGTTGGGGGGGATCTGTGGGGGTTATGGTTAGGGGAACAGGAAGGGTTAGGTTATGGTTAAGGTTAGGGGAAGGGGTAGGATAAGAAATAATAATAATAAAAAACTGCATCACAAAAATGTGACTCATTTCATAATGGGAGAATTAAAAAAAAAAAACGTGGGACTGGGCTGGAGAGCCCAGAGGCACTCAATAAGAACTTTACACCTCCATGCAAGACAGATCGGATTATGTCCCATCCACTCTCACGCAACTCCGAGTACCCAACTCTCTTGGGAGGTGGGAACAGTGTCGAAGCGGGGGATTGTCTCCCACACTGGCCTCACCCTGCTGTTGGAGGGGGTTGACCTGTGCTGAACGCCCAGAGTGAGATTTGTGATTCTTTCAAATTGCCTGCTGTGGGACAAATCGAGGAATATCTCTTACATTAAATATATCATTAAGCAATATGAATATATTCATATTATAGCTCAAATTATAGCGATAAACATGATCATGTCAGTTTCACTGTGACGTAATTTATGTAGGTTTGCTGTTTATGCGTCAAAGTAATGAAATATACAGTGTAATCCTTGATGTGGATGATGGCAGACAGACTGTACATGACTCCTACTAAAGATTTGGACCAGTCATACATTTTTTTTTCAAAATTACAATTACAAAACTGGTGAATTAAGGAAGTTCTCTTAAATCACTCATACAATCCACTTATGAACAAAGCTGTTGGTGCAAATGTTTCTTTCATCAGGCCCAATGAGTCATTTTCTGAAGCATGCTAAGTAATTATTTGATTGATTATTTTAGCGGTTTTGAAAAACTATACCTTTTTCAACAGTTATTGTTAAGTTTTAAAGCATTTTATTATTATCTGAAAGTATTGTTTCTATTAGTTTTTGATGCATTTTGAAAAAAGTATTTTTTTTCTCAAGCAATTCTATTTTTCAGTGTTTCATGTGGTCACATCACTTTATGGAGAAATGGTTTCATTTAGTTGTCAGAGGAATTCGAAGCAGTGAATCATTTTCTGAACCAAGGAATACAAAGTATCCATCAAACATCATTATTCTGTTTCAAGCATTCTGAAACAAAAATTATTTTTAAAGCAACCATTTTATTTTACTTTATGAGCATTTTGAAAGAGATATTTTCAAAAGCATTTGTTTTAGTATTTGTTATGTTTTAGTTGATGACATAAGTTTATGAAGCACACATTTCATTTACTATATATTGAAATACCAACACATTTTCTGAATCAAGGAAATACCACTGTCCAGCCAACCCAATCTCACGGCAGTTTGTGATGGTATTATGAAAAGTGAATTAATCTGTGGTTCATGATACCGTCACGAAAATGGGCGCTTTTCTTGATGGGGACACGATATGAGGGGTGACATGGGGGAGTTATGGTTAGGGTTAGGGACAGACTTGCGTTATGGTTATGGCTAGACTTAGGAGAAGGGGGAAGGTTAGAAATAATAAAATAGAACAACAAAAAAAAAATGCATCACGAAAATTTGACTGATTTCATGACGAGAGCATGAAAAAAGCGTCAGACTGGGCTGGTGTGGCAGAAGTCACTTGTGTTTCAAACACTTTGAAACAATGAATCATTTTGGAAGGAATCAATTAATTTAGGTTTTAGATCATTTGTATTATGTAGTACGTATATAACGTGATGAAATCCTTTTCTGAGACATTTGTTTGATTCACTTTTTGGCGCATTGGGAAAGAACAAACTATTTTCTGAATCAAGGAATTCTCATTGTCCTGTAGATCACCTCACTGTGTCATTAATGGGGTGGGGGGTCATTTTTGAAGCATTAATTTAATTTAGTATTTAAAAAATTTTGAAACAGTTATTTTCAAATGTTTTGTTTTCTTTTTTTTTCATGTTGCAACTGAGTGGACCATTTGCTCAAGCAATTGTTAAATTTACTTTTTTGGGGCTTTTCAAACCACCAAATCATTTCATGAACTAGCCTAAGGAATTCCCACTGAGCACTCAAGTAGTCAATGTATTTTTTTCTACCATTGTGAAACAATCATTTTTTTGAAGCAACTGTTTCATTTTACTGCTTCAAACATTTTGTAACAGCAGCTCACTTTGTAAATGAGTTGTTTTTGTCTGTATGGAGTGAGTGAATAGCTTCAAAACAATTGGTTCACAGTTGGATAACAATGTTTGGATTACTTCAGTGGGGATTAAACCCGACACTCACCCTTCTGTGTATGCCAGTGGTTCGGCTCATGTTTGAAACACTCAGTTGGGGATGTGTCATTGCTGTATTGATGCTGAAGGTGGAGTCTGCTCATGGAAACAGCTCATAGTCACACTCAGGCTTCATTACATCCAATCGATATTCATTTAGTCACTGAGCTTATTGACTCATTGCTGAAACAATATTATAGGTCGTTTGTCTTGTTGTGGAGAAGGGAGAATTATCCTTTTATACCCAAACCAATTTGAATCAGGGTGTAAGTCTGGAAGCTCCTTATGGATACAACTGTAAATAAATATTGTTTTTTATAAAGCTCAGAAAATCAATGGGTGCTTCCGAGATCCATCTCGAGCAAATCAATCCTCATCTGCACAGCTGGCAGTGGGAGAAGGATGCAATCTATGTGTGATACCTCTCATTTTGGAACTGCTTCTCATAATAGGGTCATCATTTCATCACTTAGCCAAACCGGAGCCCTGCCATTCAGCCTTGCGGGGATGACGAAGAGGGAGACGTGTGTGTGTGTATGTGTGTGTGCTTCATACATCTTCATTGAGGCCAATAAAAGGAAGAAAGGGTTCAGAATATCTGAAGAGAAATCCTAAAAGAGATTCTCTTTCAAAAAGGCTATTGGATTATTGTTTCCTATATTTTTTTTAAGAGGCAAATAATCAAATGACAACTGCCTGTGTGAACAATTGTGCTAATATCTCAAAGCTTTGAAAGTAAACAATAGTATAAGTGTATTTAAAATGGGAAAAAAAAATCAATTAAATGAACTGAAAATGAGTATTTAATAATGTGTGAGAAATTTTGACAAATATTGAGGTAAAAATGACACATTTTCAACAATGAAGAGTTGCTGTGTGAGGGGAGAAGTCAACGTGATGCATTTCTTTTATGTACTTAAAGACTTAATAATTACTTTATATAGAAATTTGGGAAGAAACACTGCGCACTGGCAACTTATTTCATTTTAAAACAGATAAAATTGGTTGTTAATAAAGGGCACCCAGTTGTTAAGTCAATAGTACACACATGTTTAATCATTTAATACCCCCCACACACACACACGCACACACACACACACACACACACACACACATTCCATTAAAAAATGCAAGGTCAAAAATAAATTACATCCATTATTTGCAGCAGATCTCCCTAAAGCATTTGGAGCGAAAACTGTTTTGAATTTCAATTGGCTTCCAAGTGGCAAAAGCCCTCAGCTAATACATCAAAGAAAAATTGGTGTCAACTAATCGGTTTAGGACACAGATTTAGAATGGTTAAAAATCCCATGAATACTTGCAGCATTTTTTTTTTCTGTGCAGCTGACCTTATGCGCTCCGCGCGCCAACCTGTCCGCCTGCTCGACATTTAACAGCCTGCGCGCAATTAGTCCGCCACCAGTGTAATGTTGTGTAATAACAGTCCGCATATCCAATTTAAGATTACGCTCCGCTCCCTCAAGGCATTTTAAGTGCCACGCATCATCTTTCAGTCACTTCTCTGCTGGGTTTCGACCAAGCCCAGCAGAGAAGGCTTGGGCTTTCTGTTTTCTGTTTGCTGTAAGCCAAATCTACCTACGGGTACAAATAAAGTTACCCGAACCTGAACCTGAACCTGAAGCGCCAAAATCAAGTTCGATCTGTAAAGACGGCGGGTGGAAAACAAACAAAAAAAAACAAAAACCAAAAACACAAATGCAGTCTATAGATTTGGATCATATTTTTGAGGATATCCAAATTTTACGCATGGCACGTTAAACGTGAAAATGAGCGACAAACTCACCTTCTTGTGACGGGCAGCTTCCTCAGAATAAACGCACTAAATAAAGCGCACTAATAAAAAACACCAACACAGCCATCATCCAATCAGCTGTCGCCTTCGGCACTTTTTTTTTATGTCCCAAACAGTTTGATCACCTGACCTGCAAAATTTTATTTCACAAACTGAAAGGACACATGACGCACACACGTCATTTCACTTCAAAGAAAGCAGGGTGAGGTCGGACTCTTTTTTTTCCCCCTCCACCTTTACGCACGCACATTTTTGTGTTGTTGTTACTGTTCAAAGGTTTTTTTTGTTTTGTTTTTTTAAACACAAACAGTAAAACAAACAAAAAACGTGAAAAGTTCCGGCCCTGTGGCTGATTGTCTAAACTCTATAATCGGCTGTGAAAAGAGCTCTCATCCGATCACTGTCATCAGATGAAGCTGCGCACTGTAGGGTCGCTTTGTATATCCATCCTTCTTCCTTTTACTCTCTCTCTCTCTCTCTCTCTCTCTTTCTCTTTCCTGCTCCCCGCCGCACCAGCGTCATCAGTCTTTACTCTCGGGAGGTTTTTAGAGCGTTAAGAGAGAGAGAGAGAGAGAGAGAGAGAGAACACGTGACAGTGTGTGCACACAGTCTTTAGCAGCGCCTACAGCGATCCCTTTCGGCTTATCTGAGACTTGAACTGGAAAGCCAGTCACCAAAATGAAAATAGCTTTTAGAGGAAATAAACACGCACATTTATAAGGTAAATTGTTTGCTTTAAAAATGCTTTAGTTTTCTGAAAGGTGCAGGAAAAAAACATTTTAAAACAAAATAATCATATAAATAATAATTATATTAATATGACTGGAGAATAATTAATTTGTTAAAAAAATGGTGCTGCATTTAGTCATTCACATGTAACTGCGTATTAAATAAATCTATGCTACTAAATATCTCAGCATAAACGTGATCAAATAAGATTATGCGCACTGGTCCTGGTGGATTTGCTGCAGTAGTTATTAATCTGCTCTGGCTTCAGGGTTTATGACTTTCTTTGAATGCGTAACAGACTGGTTTATTCTAGGATACGTTACCAAAAAAAAAAAAAAAAAAAAAAGATTTAGCTGTTGCTATAACAGAAGTGGCGCAATAATAGCACAGGTCCTTGCACAATTAACACATATAAACGTCTGTGAGGACGAGCATGTTTACACAGCCTGTAATAAGTATTCGTTTGGAATTAGTCACCGGAGTCCTGTTTGCGCCATTTTACTTGAGATTTCGCTATAAATCTTACCGAGGTAAAAGCGCGTCTGGCGCAAGAACGTCGACGTGCGCAATAATCCATATCAAACTCCATCCATTGCGGATTTCTTTTTTTAACTCGCTGAGCGCCGGTGTGCTGATTTTCGCGCGGATTTTGCTGCTTTTTTGTTTGTTTGTTTTTTCTTCTTTAACATGCCTTATTTATACGCACGAAGAAAAGTATAGGATCAGCGTCTTGTTCCAAATCCCTCCTGGTGTCTTGCGAGCCCGGATCCTGGCAGCCGATTTGTTATTGATCAAGTGTGAAAGTGACGGCTTCCTATTTTTTTTTTGGGGGGGGGGGGGGGGGGGGAGTGGAGAAAAAAGAAAGTTGGGAGTTGACAGACTCGCATGGTGTCGCTATCCAAAAGGGGGCTGCCAGTGCGCGCTTGTGACTTACCGCAGCGACTCTAAAAAAAAAAGGGGGGGGGTGGAGGAATAGAAAGATTCTTAGTTAACGCGACGGAGAGAGAGAGCGAGAGAGAGAGAGAGAGAGCGAGAGAGAGAGAGAGAGAGAGCACGGATTTGGGCAGGACTGTGGTTACCCAGCTTTTCCTTCGGTGACTACACCCCGAGAGGAGGAGCGTAGTGTGCAGCGTAGTAGGCGTCAGGATCCTCAATTTCCAACTTAGCATCTTGGCAGGACATTTTCCCAAGCAAAGCCCCCGTCCGACGGCTAAAAAAAATAAAATAAAAATAAAAACTTCAGCACGGGCATGTGAGCGACGCGGCAAGTGACGGGGCGGCAGGAGGAAAAAAAGAAAAAAAAAATCAAACTGAGGCAAAACATCTGACGGACAGTGGCTCAAAATAAGACCAACACCTCAGCGTGCTTTTTCCTAAGTCCCCTCTCTCTTCTGCCGTTGCCATTTAGCGGGACGCACAGACGGCGGCTCCGCAGGCGCGAGGCTCTATGCGCTCTGACAGCAGCGCGTGAGAAATCCAAAAAGGGGAGAAAAGTGCGCAAATTAAGTGGTTTGACTCTCGGGACTCCAGCATGGCGTATCCCCAGGGCTACTTGTACCAACCGTCCGCTTCTTTGGCGCTGTATTCGTGCCCTGCGTACAGCACCAGCGTCATATCGGGACCCAGGACCGAGGAACTTGGGAGATCCTCTTCGGGATCAGCCTTTGCGCCCTATGCCGGATCTACCGCCTTCACCAGCGCCTCGCCGGGCTACAACTCCCATCTGCCGTACAGCGCGGACGCGGCAGCGGCTGCCACGTTCACCTCGTACGTGGTGAGTAAGAAAAAAAAAAAGTGGTTTGTCAGTTTTGTTTCAGGAGAAAAACGCTTTGGCCACGAAGAGCCAAGGCGAGGGAAGTGTGCGTCACGGGAGAGCGAGTGGACAGAATGTTACAGGGAACCCGTTAAACAAAGCAGATTCATATGATTTGTTTTTAATATATTTTATTGTGATTAAAAATCACTTTGGGGAATTAAAAAAAAGAAGCTTCAACTGGCTGTGGCGCAACGAATTTTATCTCGCTGATGTCGATCATTTTAGATTTTGCAACTTGTAAAAGCTCTTTTTTTAAAAAAAAAAAAGGAAATTTATATTTACTTTTGCGCATTCTTTCTAAACTCGATTCGGTCTGAGTGGCAAGTAGGCCGAGTGTGGAGAAAACTGATCCACACAGGCCTGTCATGATGTCAACAAATCAAATCTGAAAATGACAGTTGGACAATTAAAGCAAGCAAAATAATAATAGTAATAAAACACGAAATACTGTAAAATATCGCAGATAGGTTGAATTCAACTGCTGGATATTAAAATCCAAAATTGATCCTGTGGAGTGCAAGTGTGTGTGTGTGTGTGTGTGTGTGTGTGTGTGTGTGTGTGTGTGTGTGTGTGTGTGTGTGTGTGTGTGTGTGTGTGTGTGTGTGTGTGTGTGTGTGTGCGCATAAATAGTTTCACACTCATTTTTATTTATTTATTTTCATCTTAAATTTCAGAGTTCGCCCTATGACCACACCACGGGTATGGCTGGCTCCATAGGGTACCACCCTTACGCTGCACCGTTGGGCACCTACCCTTACGGTGACCCGGCGTACCGCAAAAACGCAACCCGGGACGCCACCGCCACCCTGAAGGCCTGGCTGAACGAGCACCGCAAGAACCCTTACCCGACCAAGGGCGAAAAGATCATGTTGGCCATCATCACCAAGATGACCCTGACGCAGGTGTCCACCTGGTTCGCCAACGCCAGGAGGAGGCTAAAGAAGGAGAACAAGATGACGTGGACCCCGCGGAACCGGAGCGAAGACGAGGAGGAGGACGA
The DNA here is from genome assembly GCF_902500255.1 of Thalassophryne amazonica. NCBI lineage: Eukaryota > Metazoa > Chordata > Actinopteri > Batrachoidiformes > Batrachoididae > Thalassophryne > Thalassophryne amazonica. Next base: position 55,746,405 of record NC_047104.1, read on the forward strand.
GAATATCGATTTGGAGAAAAACGACGACGACGAGCCGAATAAGCCCGCAGACAAGGGAGACTCCACAGACACAGAAGCAGGTCGGTGGTGCAAAAAAAAAAAAAAAAAAATCATCAATTTTTCATCGCAGTCGTTTCCACTCAGGGTGCAAAATTGATTGCTGGTTAATGGTGGTATATTATTTATAATGGGACAATTGCTTTAAATAATAATCACCTTGAACGCCCCTCGTTTGACTTCTCAGGAGCTGAAATTGCTGGTGACGCAAAGTGTTTAGCACTCAATTTATCTTTAAGTGCATAATAAGGATACAGCTGGTGTGCTGCGCCGTGGAGCCGAACAATAAATACTGCCTGCATGTGATGATTAATATTCCGCTTTTCAATCCCGGATGAAAAAGCTTATTATCATAACTATCATATGCTAATTATGAGAAAATATATTTTTTATTAAAATATAGCCACGCTGTTATTAACACCCACTTTTTAATTATATTTTCAAGGAGACGCGCGCAATTCTATTGATTTTTCTTTTCTAAATGGCCGATTTTTCATTTTTATGAACGCTGTCCTGTTTGCGCTTTCAGATCACAAGCTGCTGAACCCAGGGGACTGTGACAGATTTAAAGAGGAGAACCGCGGCAAAGACTCGGACCCGCTTCTGAGCGACTCGGAGTTAAAAGACCCAGAGGAGCGGACTACGGAGTTGCTGCCGGATTCCACCAAACCGACCACTTCGTCCCCCTCTGTGGTGCCCCGGGGGATCCCATCCGGTGCGCAACAACAAGACAAGCCGTCAGATTTGAGCCACGCGCCCGGTGCCGTCACCACCAACGTGACCTCTGTTATCCACTCGCCCCCCTCGGCCCCTAAACCCAAACTGTGGTCTCTGGCGGAGATTGCCACCTCCTCCGACAGGTGTAAGGGCAGCAGCGATGCGCCACAGGCGCTCGGCCAGAGCGCAGTGATGGTTACCGGCGCGTCTCCATCACGTTCATCCCCTCAGTGCGTGCTCCCGAACAGCACGGTCCTCTCCAGGCCTCTGTACTACACCTCCCCTTTCTACACCGGCTACACGAACTATGGTGGCACTTTTGGACATCTCCACAGTAACCACGGCTCCGTGTCCACAGGCTCCACGGCACATTTCAATGGATTAAACCAGACTGTGTTAAATAGAGCAGAGGCTTTGGTCAGAGAAAGCCAGAAAGTCAGAGGCCAAACGCAGGTAGATGTGTGTAAAGACTCTCCTTATGAACTAAAGAAAGGTATGTCAAACATTTGATTCTTTTTCAGCCGCCGCGGACTTTTATTTATTTTATTTTTGTGGTTGCATAAAAAAAGAAAAAAAAATGACAAAGGAAAATGTGAGAACACTTATTTTTAAATGCTTATCTTCAAAATTTTAGTTTCTGAATCCTAAAATGTAACAAAAATATGGTCTTAATCGCTGCAGCCGCAAGTCTATTTGTATTAAAGACTAACATGTATATTTAATGTAGCGTTTTTGTATTTAAAAATGGACAACACACTATCTTTGAAGTAAATTATGGAAGAAAAAAAAATACTTGTGCAGAAATTATTTTTTTGGGAGGGGAACTGCTGTGGGTTCATGTGCCAGTTACAGGAAATATAAACTGGATTTGCATTTTGACAGCTGCTTCCATTCCGGGAGCAAAATCACATACAAACAAGTCACTTATAAAAAAAAAAAAAGTTTTGAAATATGGAATCAATGAAATGAACATTTTTTTTCCTGCTGTTGCAAAAACACATTTTTATCTGAGGTTGTACTGCACAGGCCTTTTTTTTATTCTACTTGCGCACTTTAAAAAGTGGATATTGATATCATGACAACACCGATGCGCAGCCATTTAACCCAATTACCCGTCGTGTTTTACGCACAGCAATCAGGTGGTGAACCCCGTTAATGAGCTCGATTTTATGCCAAATTTAGACCTCATTACTATTTTCCAAGGCGTGGCAAAGCTGTTAAAACGCGCGTTTAGAACACACTGCCCCATTATATATCATTAATGCAGTCTCTTTAATGACACGTTACCATCCGCGTTTAGAACGAGAGAGAGACAGAGAGAGAGAGAGAGAGAGAGAGAGGTCGATGTCTGTGCTGCACGCACGCACTCACAAATGCGTGCGTGTGCTGGTCTCGAACTCTTCCTTCTCCTGCAGGTAGGTGTCACACTTGCTCCTAATTCCACGAGCGCCATTTATGAATCTGCTCCCCATCAGATGGCCTTAAAAAACAAAAACCTAAACCCACCAAGAGCACAGTTCATATAAGGATTGAAAAGTAGAGGAAAAAAGCAGCATTAGTCAAAAAGTGTGACAAAAGGAGATTGTTACATTTTTGTTATTGTTATTTTTAGAAGGTAAAGATAAAAAAAAATAAAATATTGACTGTAAAAGCCTTCCTTATGATGATGATGATGATGATGATGATTATTATTATTAGACTCTTTTTATTTTTATAAAAATATTCCTTGGTTATAAAAGTAGTGCATGCCATTTAAAAATACTATTAAAATTAGTTTGAACACTTTATTGCAAAACATTATTATTCTTCTTCTTCTTCTTCTTCTTCTTCTTCTTCTTATTATTATTATTATAACAACAACACTTGCTTTATTTTTACATCCCTTTTCATTGCTTATAAAAGCTGCTTTCAAAGAGTTTTAAAATTGTATTAAAGAAATTATTATTATTATTATCATAATTTGAGCACTTGTGGGCTTCATTTGATTTTCACATCCTTATATATTTTTGCAAACATAATTCATGTAACTTTTAAATTGGTTAACAGGTGATATAAAAATATTCTTACAATTATTGCTATTAATATAATGAAAATTTACAGGCCTCATATTTTGACATGATTTTTCTTTGTTATAAAATTAAGTAACATGAATTTCAAACGTTTATTATTATTATTATTATTATTATTATTATTATTATGCTCCATGTCCTTGACCTCCGTTGCAGTGAGACAGCTTGCTGTTGTTTGTGGCTCTCATTAATCTCTATAGTTTTCTGCAGTTTGAAGTGTCCCCTGAGGTTTCTATAATTCCTTCAGCCTTAATGTCCTCTACTCGGCACCTCTATTTTAATCTGACAGAGTGTGCGGGAGCAGTGATTGCGACACATCAGGCGGCTAAATAGCATAATTACGTTCCCCCCCCCCTTTTTTTTTTTTTTTTTTGCTGATCCTCGAGGGATCGAACAGTTCGTTGCAGTGTTTTCCAAGAGTATTGCACTTTGATTTTCTGATTGCCTTGTGCTCTCACAATTTATTTAAGAAGCGAAGCTGAAGGGACAGCGTGAACACAGGCGCAAACTGGCGCAGTGCGGAGATATTAAACTGGCGCAAAACGAGCGGAAGGAAAACGAACGCCGTAAATTCTCGTTCATTTTCTCGATGTAAAAACGACCTTTGGTGAATCTAATCTTGAGGAGGTGACTGCAAATAAGCAATGTAGCTTTGAGAGAGCGAGAGAGAGGGGAGGGGGGGGATTATTTCATGGTTATTTATCTTATTTTAAAGCAAAAGCGCAGATTTAGAGTTTTTCCGTTTCAAATAACGCACAAGAACAAAAATTGCAAGATATATTTGGTACTAAAATCTTTCATCACATTATTATTATTATTATTATTATTATTATTATTGAGATTCGATTGTCAAAATATATGCAGTACTAGTGCCGTGTGAAAGTGTGTCCAAACTTTTCAGTGGTACTACGTGTGTGATATATATATATATATATATATATATATATATATATATATATATATATATATATATATATATATATATATATATATATATATATATAGCCTACAGGGGAGATCTTGTGCAACTTTATCCTTGGTGTTTTGTGCTTTTTTTGCTGCACTTCAATGGCGTGTCGGCTCATTTTTGGCATTGCTACAGTGTGAGAATACTAAACAGGGTGAAGCCGTTCCCACGTGTGAAAATGGGGCAAATAATCCGACAGGAGGAGAAGCAGAAAAGAAAAGAGGAGGATAAATTCTGTACTCTTCACTCCTACTTTGTTGCTGCTGAGAGTTTCTGGATTTTCAGTGAATTCCACCTTTTTCCCCACCTTTCTTCCTGGCCTCTCATCATTTTTATACAAGTTTATCCAAACCAAAAATAAAGGCTAACAAAAACCCAGACTCTACTTATAATATGGACCTGAAAACACGTGAAAGTAGAAGGTTCTATTTTCTTTTTTCAACCCTAAATTGAAATGGGATTAATTTTAAATACTGCATTTTTTTTTTTTTACAGACATCCCAAGAATAACAGCTTAATTCATTTTATTACTAAATATAATCATGACCTTGCACTCAGCGGCTGATCGTGATTTATTTATGAATATTTATTCTAAAATTATTTGCACATTTTATTCCTTTGCGTTGGTGTCACGTGGGAGACTTTGAACCATGACTGAAAATAGTGCTAATGTAAGACTAATGAACAGCAAGAGGCACAAGAATAATGAATAATGAATAATGAAGTGCAGAATTCTAATTCCTTTATCAATGAAATCATAGTTTGTAGAAACACAAAATCCATAAATCACCAATTGTTTTGTCACTTTGGAACTGTAGGCCTATTAAGAAGAAAACAGTAAGATAGGATTTTTGTAAAATAATGATTCTCATCAAAATCACCACATTTTGTTTTCTTGAAAACACACATTTTCTATTTAAATTTGAAATAGTTTTTTAAAATAGTTTTCTTTTTTTTTCACAGATGGCGGTTTTACCAATCTCTCCCTTGTTAAATGTACCCAATAAAAATTCTGATTTAGCACCAGATTAGCCATCTGTCTCTGCAGGCAAGTTACCGTACAGTAGCATTTATGTGAGGCCACAAACTAAAACCTGTTGACATATGAAATCAATACCATCAAAGATCTTTACATACAACCCACCAGATAATCTGCATGCACCCTGCAAATATTGGAGTCAAATTCAGCTCAGAGGTGTAAATAAACACCAGCTGTAGTTGCCCTTCAGAGATTATTGGCACGCCTTATGATCTGCAACACAATACAAAAGAGGTTTGGAATAAAATAAGATGAATAGAAAAAATGACTGATTAAAAAAAGAGGTCAGTTTGTAAAATGTAACTAAATATATAATAGTTTCTTAAGAAAAATTTTATAATTTTGTATATTGCTGTAATGTTTCTTATAATATTATTCTGTATTTGCACAGATTCAGTCATTTTCAACTAGTTTAGGGATAAAAAAAGTGAGTAAGAATCAGATGCTTTTGTGGCTGTTGAATTGTTGAGGGCACAGTATTTCAGATGAAGTCTTCATGCATTTGTGTGACAACCTGTAAAATATATGAAGCAAAGCTCAGAAATCTGAGTTGTATGCATATTCACCCACAAGTTCAAAAACTTAAAAAAAAAAATAATAAAAACATGTCAAGGTAATATGAGTTTAGGCCCTTGACACCTCCGGTGTTGATGTTAAATGGCCTTGTAAAACGGTCGTGAATGCGCTAAAGCCACACAGATAAGGTGGATGAAAGTGATTTACTGCTTTTTTCTGCAAATCCTTGAATGTTTCTCTGTTTTTTATCCTTTAGAGCTCCTTGGGGAGAGATTTCACGTGATTTTCAGATGAGATTTTTTTTGTGTGTGTGTGAGCTTCCCTTAACATAAATTAAAAGAAAAAAAAAAAAATACTACCTGAACAGAGTTATTATCTATGAAGTCTGAAGAGGCCAGGGGTAGGAGTTCAGTTGAGTTAAAGCGCTATGTTTCTATGCAGAAATACAGAATTAATATGTGATCAATCATTAATAAATCTAAGTGAATGCTTTTTTGTTGTTTGGTTTAACACATGCACACATGGGCTTCTTCCAAAAACACCTTGACTCCATGAAAAGGGTTGCTCATTGACCAATCTGCTCTGACAGCAGTATGGCGTGAGCTTCTGACCCTGTGACTGCAAAGGGCCTGTGTTCAGTGGCCATGTAAGGGCTCATTGGTGCTCACACTGGGAGGGTTTCTGCCCTGCCCTGGAGGAGGTGGCGTACTCAAACACACTCACATGCATATATGTACGTAGGAAGGCCTGAAACTGCAAGCCAACCCCACCGTTAAGTATGGACCACCACGGAGCAGTAAGCATGATCGTCCGGTCTGGAGGTGGAGACACCAGCAGGTTGCTCCTTCCTGTGAGACTGTACATGTGCTGCCTGGGTCCTCGCCTGATTCTTCCCCCAGTACGGACATAAGGTGAGATCATCACTTCTGAGTGAAGAATGTTCTGCAACAAACTTACACAAAGAGGAATACCATTTCAAAAGAAGAATTTATTATTATTTTTGCTTTTCACGTTAAACATCTCAAAGTTTTACAATTCTACAACTGTACATTTGAAATTCTCCTGCTATAAGAAACCATTTGGTGTGAGACTTCTGTGATGTTTGTCACGGGACTCCATAGCTGGACACATGCAGCCTTTGTGACACATCCGCATTGCTTGTTGGATAGAGATGGAGTTAACCCTATCTGATGAGAGAGGGGTGTGTGGCACACAGCATATATATTTTGTAGCAACAAGCTGCACACCACATTGGTTGGTGTAGATTGATTGACATCATTGATGATTTCAGTGATTACCATTACTGGCATTAACTATGTCATTAGTTTGATTATATAAGATGTATATATTCTATTATGCACAATTTCTATTTTTGCAATAAAGAGGGTAGTTGCATTCAAAATGCCACCTTTTTCATTTGTTCTATGCAGGAAAGTGATTTGTTTTAGAAATTAGGATGCACACTATTGGCATTATCTACTGCATTGTGAACATAGTCACCACTCTTCTCTAGGCCTACTGCCTGATCGGTGCCACTTGCAAAGTTTAAAGCTTTAACAAAGACTTGCAACAGACACGATGACAAATATCAGAGGGGCAACGCATACCCTGGATACACAGATAATAAATCATTTTTTTTAACAATAATGATGTATAATTAGTAGAGGTGGGCAATATTGGGAATTTTGGTATTAATCCGATACCAAGTAAATACAGGCACAGTATCGCCGATATCGATACCGATACTGATACAGATACTTTTTATATTTAAACTTCAAAGATCCAAAGGATCCAAAAGACCTAGGATAGAATTTCACCAAACATTGTACGTGATGGCAAAATACTTTATTATCACAATCAACATTTTTGTTTAATTTTTGTTGTGTGACAGAGCGCAGCGCTGCTCTTACAGACAGAGAGTAGACTTTGATGAATCTGCGTGCGCAGCAGTCAGTGTGTGCGGGAGAGAAAAATAGCTTGCGTATCGATCTTTTAACACGAGGATCGTTCATTATCAATACCAGCGCTGGTATTGATATTAGGATCGATCCACCCACCTCTAATGATTAGTTGATCAATGCAAGTTTTGGATGACATCTGTAGCCCTTATTGGTTGCAGATATCCTGAAAAATGTGTTTCTCACACAACTGTGACACCATTTCATGATTTTCTTGCCATTTGATGATACATGATTTACTGATTGACAGAAGCGAGACCTGTTGGTTGTGGAGACATCCTGGAAAATGTATTTTCTGAATATGACTTCAATGTTGACCTTTGGCCAATCATCAAAGGTCAAGATGTACTGCTTGGGGGTACATCTGGACTGGGGTGAACCTTTGGAAATCTCTTGCCACAATGTACGGATGAGGCATCACTACAGTCACTGATTTACTAAAACAGTCTATTCCAATGGGGCTCTAATCTATACCTAGCTGCTGTCTTTTATCCTGTCAGTGTGAACACTGAACTACATATGGTTGCTTAGCTGAAAAATTTCCATTATAGCATGCTCTGGCTATCTTGTGTTGTATATATACGAGGTCTGTGATAAAAGTAACGGACCTTATTATTTTTTTCAAAAACCATATGGATTTGAATCACGTGTGATTACATCAGACATGCTTGAACCCTCGTGGGCATGCAAGAGTTTTTTCACGCCTGTCGGTTACGTCATTCGCCTGTGGGCAGTCTCTGAGTGAGGAGTCGCCCACCCTCTCGTCGTTTTTCATTGTTTAGGAATGGCTCAGAGACTGCTGCTTTGTTTGATAAAAACTTTTTCAAAAACTGTAAGGCACAACTGAGTGGACACCATTCGATAAATTCAGCTGGTTTTCGGTAAAAATTTTAACGGCTGATGAGAGATTTTGGTCTGATAGTGCCGCCGTAAGGACGGCCCACGGCGCCTGACGGCGATCTGCGCTTCGAGGCGGCAGCGTCTCGCCGTTTCAAGTTGAAAACTTCCACATTTCAGGCTCTGTTGACCCAGTAAGTCGTCAGAGAACAGAGAACTTTCAGAAGAAGTCGGCATGAGGAGTTTATTCGGACATTCCATTGTTAATGGACATTTTGTAATGAAAGAACATGCGGGCAGAGTCACATGTCGGGCCGGACCCGACCGCGGGGGGTGTTTTTCCTGTCGCGGCGCACACAGAATGTCCGCATAAAGTCCTCATGCCAGCCTGTTCTGAATCTTCTCTGTTCTCTCATGACGTCCTGGGTGAATTAAGCCTTAAATTAGAATGTTTTCAGGTCGAAATAGGCCGACGATGGCGCCTGGAAGCGCTGCGTGACGTCTCGCTCCGTGGGAAGTCCTTACAGCGACAGAAACACCCCATAATCTCTCATCAGCCGTTAAACTTAGCTTAATTAAGCTTAATTTCTTGAATAGTGTCCACTCGGATATCCCTCACAGGTCCAGAAAAAATATTGATAAAGCAACGCGCGCCGTCCGCAGCGGCTATTCAGACAAAGAGATTCAGACGGGCGGGGTGGAGCACTCCTCACTCAAGGCCTGCCCACAGGCGAATGACGTCACCGACACGCTTGAAAAAACTCACGCATGCGCACGAGGGTTCAAGCTTGTCTGCCGTAAAAACATATGAATCAAATCCATTTATTTTTTGAAAAAAATAAAAAGGAACACTTTTTTCATCACAGACCTCATATATATTATGCCATAGCAGATGGTCACCCCACAGAGTCTGGTCTGCTTGAGATTTCTTACAAAATGTGTCAGGAAGGGTATCTGGCATAAAAATCGAGTCATATTCTTGTGCAGACGTCTACCAGATCTGCTTTTGTGATCTTGAGCAATGGGGTAAGCTGAAAGAAAAAAAAAATGTATTTATTTTTGGGAAGTGCATCACCTTAGTGTCACAAGATATTAGTATTATTTTTTTGGGGGGGGGGGGTGGGAGTGCATTACTTCACTGTCACATAATGATGTCTATTTCTTGGTGACCTGTATTATATTGTGTCACTATTAATCTGGTGTTGATCCTTTCCATCTGAGCAACGTGTGTCTTTGTGTCAGTACATGCTGTTCAAAAATTCAGTTGAATAGATGTCGTCTGTGCTGAAACATGAAAAAATGTAGTAATGCATTATGATAAAGGTGGCTAATATTACAATATTAATGGCTCTGATGAAGATTGATGAAATGTTTTCTTTTGGTGACTTCTCAGCCTTGGAGGGGGAGGGAGGGTACCAAGCTGCCTGACTGTTTATTTGCATTTGCCCTTTTTAAATGATCCCTTTCTTCTCAACATCTGCTCCAAATTACCTCACAGATATCTGTCCTAATGACCGCTATAATGCCTGAGCTCATATGTAAACACACACACACACACACACACACACACACACACACACACACACACACACACACACACACACACACACACACACACACACACACACAAGCAGTGCACAACACCACCATTACCCAACACTCACCTGGGACACTTTACCCTCTCCAAACCACCTTGCACAACAAGTGGACCTTTTCGCACGACGTGTTTTTGCATGAGCGTCCTACTTTTCCTCCCAGTTTGGTCTGATGGATGCAAATGGGCACTTACTTAATTGGATCAGTTCCCAAGATGGAGATACGTAAATAGTACACTGCCTCTATTTTTCTTTTTTTTTCAGTTCATTGGTGTATGTAGAGAACGTTAATGAGGAGGGGCGAGGAGACGCAGTGACTGCAGGATTCATTCAGATGTCCATGCTGCACTGGCCCTCGTTCCAACGTGATCAGGAAAGAAAACACAGCAGGCCCTCGTGCGCAACACTGTCTCAATGCCAATTTAGCAAAGTGATGCAAGTTGGGCTCATCCAATCAAGCCAACCCCCCCCCAATACCCCCATGCTCTGTGTCCTCTGGGCTCTGGTACGTGTGGGTGTAGCTGTTGGGTTTTGTCATTCAACAGACAAATTAAACAGGAGGTAAACATGGACAAAGACAAATCAGTTTAGCTGATGTCCACGCCTGCTCATATTACATTTGATACTGGTACTGGCAGATGATAACCAATGAAAAACCCTTTGGTGGCTAGATCTTGTTTTTGTTTTTTTTTCTTCATGAAACCCCACTAAGGAAAAAAAAGAAGCAATGGCTAGATGCCAGTGGGAGTGTGTTGGCTGCTGCACCCTGATTAACAGGGCGGTTTGCAGCCAACTTCAATAGGTAATCTCATCAGAGAGAAGCTTTAAACAGATAAAGACCACCCCTAAGTACCCTACCAACACCTACCCCTCCAACTGGATCCCTTGCCGCATTAGACCTCCCATCTGCACTAAAGAGAGCTGCTAATACCTGGAGCAGGCTAACATGGTGAGCCACAAACTAGGCTAAAACTATCTATTGACCTCATTTTCAATAAAGGAGCCTCTTCCAGTCTAATGGATGATTTGTTGGCCTTGCGTGGAGTAGCCATCTGGATGGAAGGATATAATCACTGTAGTAGGTATGCATCACCTGCCAGCTAGGATTCTCTATAAGCTCTAAGCTGTAGCTATGTCATATCAATTGAGTTTCAGTTTTAATTTATACAACACCAATTTACAACAGAAGTAACCCCAAGTAGCTACACACAAGTAAGGTTTAAACCTAACCCTCTCCCTGAACAAGTCATTGGCAATGATGGTAGGGACATATATATATATATATATATATATAGAGAGAGAGAGAGAGAGAGAGAGAGAGAGAGAGAGAGAGAGAGAGAGAGAAAAACCTTCAACAGACCATACTCAGTGGGGTGACAATCAGCTTTGCAATACTAACAAAAACAATGTGAAACAAAAGCACAACAAAGAGTTGTCAAGCATGCAGAGTCAGAAATGTTGCAGCAAGACAACCAAACACATACTGAGTCCAGTGGTCACACTGACCTATGGCTGAAAACAGCCAAGAGGTCAAGAGCAAGGATCAATGAAGTAGACTGTAATTGGTGAGTTATTGTTTGCACTGATGCTACAGCTGCCATTAAAGAAGATATTCCTAAGTTTTTGTCTACAAGATGGTCCCATAGCCCACAGGCATGATCTGGATCTCAACTGTTCCCATATAGACCCCAGATGTCACAGCCCTGGAAGGATAATCAGTGGTTAGATGGATGGGTGGCTGGATGGATCGATGATGGATGGATGCACCAACAGCACAACTATGTACTGTACGTACCCATCAAGATGTTCTAATTTAGTTTGTATATAAATTTAATTCAAGAAAGTAATTGTGTTGAATTTCACACCACATAGTCACCACTGGCTCATAGCTATTTGTTTGTTTGTTTGCTCCCCCTGTCATGGAGACGTTGGACAGAATCCTTAATTACCAGACAACAGTCTAAGTGTTTTAGCTGTGCTCAGTTGTTCAAAAAATATGTCCTGAAAGATGTCCAGAAAAGTCAGAGGAAAATCAAAGTCCCAAAGCAACAGTTTTTATTTCAAAGGAAGTTAAATTCACAGAGTCTTCAAAGAACAATGGAACAGATTCAATTTACACTGGTTTACCTTCACCTTAAATACTGTGAAAAGGGCAATTCCTCTATCACAAAGGGAGGTCTGATCTAAATATAGCAAATCTTACACCAATAAAAACAGCTGTAGATGATATCATTTTTCAGAAAGTACCCAGGTTTGGTGAGATCACTTTTCTGGAAGGGTACCCAGGCCTGGAGAGTTTAACTCTGGGTCATGGAAATCACTCTTTTTAAAAAAAACAAAAAAAAAAACAAATTATCATAATTTTTCCACCGGTATGTTTGATTTAATCCAGTGTTCCTTTTTAAAAAAAATTAAGTTCTTTATTCAAATTTTCACCATTAATTCCAAATTCTTGCCTCATGGCTTTTGTTGTTGTTGTTTGTTTTTACAATATACATTTTGCACACAACATATGTTTTTGCATGCAACATTTGACTATATCAGGTGTGTTTTTCTAAATGCTATTACCTAGTCTGTGCAAAAAGAATGTATCCTTCTGAACATGTGTTAAAAGTTATCAGTAATACACAACATAATCACCTTTGGATCATTTGCATACCATCATGTCTGGTGTTAGCACATCGCTCGTCTTTGGTAAAAATTACCCCCCTTCAGTCCAGTCAAACATGACGTTAGTTTAATCCAATATGAGAAACTCCCTGGTTGCATCTGGAGACGTAACAACACTTCATTCGCTTACAGAAAGCTTTGTACTCGGGTCTCTTTGTTGCAGAATAAAGACGAGGAATCCAAAACAAATCTGTGAAAGAGCTCTGGCTGTAGTGAAACCCCTTGTCCTGCATGGCACCCCCCCTTCCTTTTTTTGGTTTGTGGAGCTCAGATTGGGTTCACAGTAGCTGCTCTTTAAGTATAGAAAGATCTGATTTATTAGCTTGTCAGGGGAAGCATTGTTGAAGAAAGCAATCAAAAAGCACTTACCTAGCTCCTCTAAAATTACAGCTTTTTTCATTGGCTAATTTGTGTAACTTCCATAGAGAGGCTGGCAAAGAGTTTGATGAGGCATATAATGATGATTAATGAATTTATTGCCCTGCTGCTCATCAAACAGTTGTAGTATATACTTCTCTGCCTTTGTGCCAATGTGTTGCACAGGATCTGGAGCAACACAGGGGCAAAGTCGGGACAGCGTCTGTCCTCCTCCCTTCGGCTTTTAACCGCACTGACCTGATGGCCACGACAATGTAACAGAGGTTCTGCACAATGGACAGTTTAATAAAAGGTTAAACTCAAAACCTGCTGCGAGAGACACAGGCTCTCAAGTTTCAGTCTCTGGTCAGTTTTTGTGGGAAGCTCTCATAGTAACCAGATCCACGGGGCTTCAGTGAGTTTGACACCGATGGCAGAATGACTGAGGGGTCAGCAAAGGACAGAATGAGTTGATTTTAAGAAAAAAAAATGTCAGTATTATTGACCAAGGTCAAGTTTTGCTAATACAGGGAATGTTTAGATGGGTATTCAAAGAAAATGGTTAAAGGTACTTTTATCATTATTAAATATTATTATTATTTCTATTTACTATTATTAGTCTTCATAGTGCTGCGGCAGGGTGCTAAAAAAATGAAGATACCCCTACCGGAGGTAGAACAAGTTAAATTTGGTATCAAAATAAAGGTTAGGATCTCTAGTTTCTAGAAATGATGTTGTACTTTGCAAAAAAGGTGTCCAACATGCCCGTTTAACCCCTTCTGTCCCAAAACGTGCCGAAAATATCACATTTCATCTACATGGAAATTGATGGCTACTTGTTGCTGGGAACCACAATTTAACCCCATATGCTGATGTTTTCTTGTTAAGAACAACATGTAGAAATAATTTATATTTGTTTTGGGGGGGGGGGGGTACTGGGCATTACCAGGGGGTCAACTGCCCCCCCAAAAAATCATTTTGCACCTTTTTTGCAGATTTTTCTCAAATTTTTTAACCTCACTAAGCAATGAAGTGTGATTGCAATTTTAATTTAGCAACCAATTATTCACATTGATGTACACTATCTAGAAAAATAAGATTTTTGAATCTTTGGTGGCATAATAACATGCTTTTAACTCCTTATTGCTGAAACATGAAAATTCCGAAATTGTGACAATTTTGCCATTTTGTGACTTATATCAATAGGTTGGCTTCCTTCCACCATAGTTTTGTATGTATTGTGTCAATTGATATATTTCCTGATGAATCTCTCTGGAATTGTTGGCATTGGGTTGGCATGGGATAGGTTGGTCCTGTGAGGAGGGGCGCGGGGGGGGGGGGCGGTCAAGCATTTACCAAGTACAGAGTTAACTACATATAAGAAAATGAAGATTAAGATTTGAAACAAGATTTATTTAAGAAACAATTTTAAAAATTTTTTAAAATTCATTTCAAACAATAAAAAAACATAGCACTTCAGATATTAATCTTGTCAAGAGGTTTGAAGCCTTGTAAGCCTTCACCATTGTTTTGTTGTTTATTTTTTTGTACTCTAATGAAATGATTGATCCCACCAGGACAACATTAGTCTTCATCACCATTCCCATCCTCATCATCTTGTAGTACAACTACAGTGTTTGGGCAGTTATTGCAGCTGCAGATGTCTATGCATTTAAGGCCAGCTAAGATACAAGGGCATTTCCTACCATCAGTGCAGGCTGTATCTTTACAGTAAAGATGACTCAAGTCTCGTAGTTCCCGAGGGGCACATTCCTTCTGACTTGTCACACACTGCAACATTTCGTCACATATAACCCAACCATACTTAGTAGGATCCATTGTTGTAGGCTTTACAATGTGGCTACTGCACCAGATCATAGTCTGAAACTTGGCTCTCAGAGCATGTTGCCTAAATGCGTCGTCTGTTGGTGGAAGTGATGACACAGTCTTGTCAGTTGTGGATGATAATATGAACCGCATCTCATCAAAGGTGTTGTATGATCGTCCCTTGTGATGCTTCCCATACATCAGGAGAAGAAGCTCCCTTGCTGCATTTAGTCCACTGTCATCTGGCAGGTGGAATTCCATCAATCCCATCAGTGCATCTTTGTGTTTTTTGAGGACCATATAGGCTGTTTTCTTCCCAAGCTTGAAGACTCCACTGGTTGAATCGCAAACTGTAAGGGCATGCATGGCAGGTAGAATAGAACACTGTTCCATCCCTATAGCCTGGGCAATTTTTGTCACAGGAACGAATCGTTCCCTGGTGACAAACTTCCCTGAGTGACCAGAATGCATGTTCACTTCATTGCTTAATTGCCCTTTACTTTAGATTTTGTGTACTTGTTTATGCAGTAAACTTGTAGTTATACAATAATCTTATAATACACTAAGGTTTTCTAAATTTCACGCATATCATTAGTAATCCGTAATTTTCTGGCGTAGGTCACATGTACTATGCTCACATATATACTAGATGTGCATACACTGTGTACATATACACTGGAACTAAAACTAATGCAAAAATCATAAATACAGTCTTATAGTCTTAAGGTTATAGGCCTAGAGTTGGGGGTAATCCTTACCTATTCAAACAGCGTAATGCATCTAACATATGATTTTTGGGCATGTAAACTATGAATATCAGCCATTTCATAAGACAATGTGCTTATTAGCAGGTAATGACACCTATTGTTTTATGGGAGGCCAACACCTTGAATATTGTCAGCATTCCCTAGATGGTACTGCCATCTATGAATGTAAACTAATACTGTTTAATCCTTCTACAAATTAAACAAGATGAGAGTTCTAATTTTGGGAAATCTGTTCAGAGTATGCCCAATGCTGCTGAACCCTGATAGGCCCAGGGTTCCCTCCCAGATACCCTCAACCAACATGCATGAGCTAGGACCTATATCAAATTATATAAACCATAACAATTGGTGTGGTAAGGACAATCTAGTGATAAAAGTGACAAAATAGACAATTAGGCAAAATCCCGGAATTTTCATGTTTTGGTCCTTACGGGTTAAAAACATGTTTGTATGCCACCAATCATTCAAAATCTTATTATTCTAGATAGTGTACACCAATGTGGTTTATTTCTATCTAAATCAAAATTGTAGACACCCTAAATGGTTTAGTGAGGTGGAAAAAATAGAGAAAAATATGCAAAAAAGGGTTAAAATGTGATTATAGGGGGGGCAGCAGACCCCCTGGTAAGGCCAGGTACCCCTAAAAATAAATATAAATTATTTCTACATATTGTTCTTAACAAGAAAACATCAGGATATGGGGTTAAATTATGGCTACCAATTTCCATGTAGATGAATTTAGATATTTTTGGCGCGTTTTGGGACAGAAGGGGTTAAACGGGCATGTTGCACACCTTTTTTGCAAAGTACAACATCATTTCTAGAAACTAGAGATCCTAACCTTTATTTTGATACCCAGTTCAACTTGTTATACCTCTGGTAGGGGTATCTTCATTTCTAGAGCCCTTTTGTCCCCTCTGCTTCTGCACTATCATCTTTTCTTGTTGTTTGGGGTCAAAGAGGTCAATGTGTCTTCAGGCAGAACAGCTTTTAGGGGTTCAGTGTCTTGCTAAGGGACACATTGATACGCAGCTTAAAAGAGGATTTGAAACCACAGTGGTTAGCACTTTTGCCTCACAGTTAGAAGGTCCTGAGGTCGTGTCCAACCTGGACCTTTCTCTGTGGAGTTTGCGTGTTCTTCTTGTGTTTGCATGGGTTCCTGCAGGGTGCTCCGGCTTTATCCCACTTCCACAGATATGCAGTTCACGTGAATTAGAGGAAGTATGTTCTGTCTTTTTTGTTAGCCTCTACTGGTGGTTGGCTCTCACTGCGGTATTGTATCACTTCCTGTTCCGGAGCACAGCGGTGTTTTGCTGTATCTGTTAGCTGTTTAATCTGCGCAGTTAGATTGATCTAGTTAACTAGATAACGATTTGTTTCACAGTGTAATCTTCAAGTGCCTTAACTAAAGCACTCCCTCTGCTGAATCACCTCTAAATTATTTACACATTATTCACTTTGTGTGTTTTTAGGAATCCGCTAGCTTAGCGCAGCTACTAGCTCTTAGCCAGTTTAGCATGGCGGCTTCTCCTGTCTCTCCCGCACTTTTCTGCTCTGGGTGTGAAATGTTTAGTTATTCCTCGGCCTCCTTTAGCAGTAACGGTACTTGTAATAAGTGTAGCTTATTCGTAGCTTTGGAGGCCAGGCTGGGCAAACTGGAGACTCGGCTCCGCATCTTGGAAAATCCTACAGCTAGCCAGGCCCCTGTAGTCGGTGCGGACCAAGGTAGCTTAGCCGCCATTAGTTCCCCTCCAGGAGATCCCGAGCAGCCGGGAAAGGAGGCCGACTGGGTGACTGTGAGGAGGAAGCGTAGTCCTAAACAGAAGCCCCGTGTACATCGCCAACCCGTTCACATCTCTAACCGTTTTTCCCCACTCGCCGACACACCCGCTGAGGAACAAACTCTGGTTATTGGCGACTTTATTTTGAGAAATGTGAAGTTAGCGACACCAGCAACCATAGTCAGTTGTCTTCCGGGGGCCAGAGCAGGCGACATCGAAGGAAATTTGAAACTGCTGGCTAAGGCTAAGCGTAAATTTGGTAAGATTGTAATTCACGTCGGCAGCAATGACACCCGGTTATGCCAATCAGAGGTCACTAAAATTAATATTGAATCTGTGTGTAACTTTGCAAAAACAATGTCAGACTCTGTAGTTTTCTCTGGGCCCCTCCCCAATCGGACCGGGAGTGACATGTTTAGCCGCATGTTCTCTTTGAATTGCTGGCTGTCTGAGTGGTGTCCAAAAATGAGGTGGGCTTCATAGATAATTGGCAAAGCTTCTGGGGAAAACCTGGTCTTGTTAGGAGAGACAGCATCCATCCCACTTTGGATGGCGCAGCTCTCATTTCTAGAAATCTGGCCAATTTTCTTAAATCCTCCAAACCGTGACTATCCAGGGTTGGGACCAGGAAGCAGAGTTGTAGTCTTACACACCTCTCTTCAGCTTCTCTCCCCCTGCCATCCCCTCATTACGCCATCCCCGTAGAGACGGTGCCTGCTCCCAGACCACCAATAACCAGTAAAAATCTATTTAAGCATAAAAATTCAAAAAGAAAAAATAATATAGCACCTTCAACTGCACCACAGACTAAAACAGTTAAATGTGGTCTATTAAACATTAGGTCTCTCTCTTCTAAGTCCCTGTTAGTAAATTATATAATAATTGATCAACATATTGATTTATTCTGCCTTACAGAAACCTGGTTACAGCAGGATGAATATGTTAGTTTAAATGAGTCAACACCCACGAGTCACACTAACTGCCAGAACGCTTGTAGCACGGGCCGAGGCAGAGGATTAGCAGCAATCTTCCACTCCAGCTTATTAATGAATCAAAAACCCAGACAGAGCTTTAATTCATTTGAAAGCTTGACTCTTAGTCTTGTCCATCCAAATTAGAAGTCCCAAAAAACAGTTTTATTTGTTGTTATCTATCGTCCACCTGGTCGTTACTGTGAGTTTCTCTGTGAATTTTCGGACCTTTTGTCTGACTTAGTGCTTAGCTGAGATAAGATAATTATAGTGGCCGATTTTAACATCCACACAGATGCTGAGAATGACAGCCTCAACACTGCATTTAATCTATTGTTAGACTCGATTGGCTTTGCTCAAAATGTAAATGAGTCCACCCACCACTTTAATCATACCTTAGATCTTGTTCTGACTTATGGTATGGAAATTGAAGACTTAACAGTATTCCCTGAAAACCCCCTTCTGTCTGATCATTTCTTAATAACATTTACATTTACTCTGATGGACTACCCAGCAGTGGGGAATAAGTTTCATTACAGTAGAAGTCTTTCAGAAAGCACTGTAACTAGGTTTAAGGATATGATTCCTTCTTTATGTTCTCCAATTATCCTCATTGAGGACAACTTTGGATGCTGTAGCTCCTCTGAAAAAGAGAGCCTTAAATCAGAAGTGCCTGACTCCGTGGTATAACTCACAAACTCGCGGCTTAAAGCAGATAACCCGTAAGTTGGAGAGGAAATGGCATCTCACTAATTTAGAAGATCTTCACTTAGCCTGGAAAAAGAGTCTGTTGCTCTATAAAAAAGCCCTCCATAAAGCTAGGACATCTTACTACTCATCACTAATTGAAGAAAATAAGAACAACCCCAGGTTTCTTTTCAGCACTGTAGCCAGGCTGACAAAGAGTCAGAGCTCTATTGAGCTGAGTATTCCTTATACTTTAACTAGTAATGCCTTCATGACTTTCTTTGCTAATAAAATTTTAACTATTAGAGAAAAAATTACTCATATCCATCCCAAAGACATATCGTTGTTTTTGGCTGCTTTCAGTGATGCCGGTTTGGTTAGACTCTTTCTCTCCGATTGTTCTGTCTGAGTTATTTTCATTAGCTACTTCCTCCAATCCATCAGCATGTCTATTAGACCCCATTCCTACCAGGCTGCTCAAGGAAGCCCTACCATTAATTAATGCTTCGATCTTAAATATGATCAATCTATCTTTATTAGTTGGCTATGTACCACAGGCTTTTAAGGTGGCAGTAATTAAACCATTACTTAAAAAGCCATCACTTGACCCAGCTATCTTAGCTAATTATAGGCCAATCTCCAACCTTCCTTTTCTCTCAAAAATTCTTGAAAGGGTAGTTGTAAAACAGCTAACTGATCATCTGCAGAGGAATGATCTATTTGAAGAGTTTCAGTCAGGTTTCAGAATTCATTATAGTACAGAAACAGCATTAGTGAAGGTTACAAATGATCTTCTTATGGCCTCAGACAGTGGACTCATCTCTGTGCTTGTCCTGTTAGACCTCAGTGCTGCTTTTGATACTGTTGACCATAAAATTTTATTACAGAGATTATGTTGTGAAAGTGTTGGAACACGGA
This sequence comes from Thalassophryne amazonica, assembly GCF_902500255.1. Lineage (NCBI taxonomy): Eukaryota > Metazoa > Chordata > Actinopteri > Batrachoidiformes > Batrachoididae > Thalassophryne > Thalassophryne amazonica. The sequence continues at coordinate 55,766,138 of NC_047104.1, forward strand.
CCCACAACAGGGGGCGCAATGAACGGACAATGGAGAAAGTAAATAACAAGATTTACTACTGAACAAGCAAGAGTAATACAACAAACACAATTTAGGGTCGAATCCGCTGGTGTCGTGTGGGCAGGCTCGAAGGTAGGAGACGTCCGTCTCAGTCGAACCGGAACCACCCAGATCTCCTCTGCCACCGAACCCTGGAAATACTGGAACCGCCAAGTCCCGACTTCCCAGGTGGCCACTGCCTCCGCTCGTCGGATCCGGTACTGCTGGCAGGAGAGAGCAACAACACACAGGAGTGGATGAACGCACCCAGTTACAGAGAGGGGAGAAGCCGCCTCCACCTCTTGACAAAGTTCAGCAGGAAGGTGAGTACTTATCCAAGGAATAAGGTTCTTAGTAGTCACCAGTCCTGAAAAACGGTTTTGACAGTCTTAGTTAATAATGCAAAGTATACCTGCAGAGAATACTACCTTGGTCTTAGGTGATATCTCGGCACTGAGGTGGAGACGCCGTCCTCCTGATATACCTCGGTGCTGAGTGGAAACAGCTGTGTTTGGTGATGGGTGACAGCTGTCACCCAGATTACTCCCATGATGCGGCAGCGCCCTCTGGTGCCTGGAGCCCGCACTCCAGGCAGGGCGCCCTCTGGTGGTGGTGGGCCAGCAGTACCTCCTCTTCAGCGGCCCACACAACAGATTAGAGCATGCCATAGGTATTAAAGGCACTGCGCTGCGGTGGTTTGAATCATATTTATCTAATAGATTACAATTTGTTCATGTAAATGGGGAATCTTTTTCACAGAGTAAGGTTAATTATGGAGTTACACAAGGTTCTGTGCGAGGACCAATTTTATTCACTTTATACATGCTTCCCTTAGGCAGTATTATTAGACAGCATTGCTTAAATTTTCATTGTTACGCAGATGATACCCAGCTTTATCTGCTTTATCAGCTTTATCATGAAGCCAGAGGACACACACCAATTAGCTAAACTGCAGGATTGTCTTACAGACATAAAGACATGGATTACCTCTAATTTCCTGCTTTTAAACTCAGATAAAACTGAAGTTATTGTACTTGGCCCCACAAATCTTAGAAACATGATGTCTAACCAGATCCTTACTCTGGATGGCATTACCCTGACCTCCAGTAATACTGTGAGAAATCTTGGAGTCATTTTTGATCAGGATATGTCATTCAATGCGCATATTAAACAAATATGTAGGACTGCTTTTTTGCATTTGCGCAATATCTCTAAAATTAGAAAGGTCTTGTCTCAGACTGATGCTGAAAAACTAATTCATGCATTTATTTCCTCTAGGCTGGACTATTGTAATTCATTATTATCAGGTTGTCCTAAAAGTTCCCTGAAAAGCCTTCAGTTAATTCAAAATGCTGCAGCTAGAGTACTGACAGGGACTAGAAGGAGAGAGCATATCTCACCCATATTGGCCTCTCTTCATTGGCTTCCTGTTAATTCTAGAATAGAATTTAAAATTCTTCTTCTTACTTATAAGGTTTTGAATAATCAGGTCCCATCTTATCTTAGGGACCTCATAGTACCATATCACCCCAATAGAGCGCTTCGCTCTCAGACTACAGGTTTACTTCTAGTTCCTAGGGTTTGTAAGAGTAGAATGGGAGGCAGAGCCTTCAGCTTTCAGGCTCCTCTCCTCTGGAACCAGCTCCCAATTCAGATCAGGGAGACAGACACCCTCTCTACTTTTAAGATTAGGCTTAAAACTTTCCTTTTTGCTAAAGCTTATAGTTAGGGCTGGATCAGGTGACCCTGAACCATCCCTTAGTTATGCTGCTATAGACTTAGACTGCTGGGGGGTTCCCATGATGCACTGAGTGTTTCTTTCTCTTTTTGCTCTGTATGCACCACTCTGCATTTAATCATTAGTGATTGATCTCTGCTCTCTTCCACAGCATGTCTTTTTCCTGGTTCTCTCCCTCAGCCCCAACCAGTCCCAGCAGATGACTGCCCCTCCCTGAGCCTGGTTCTGCTGGAGGTTTCTTCCTGTTAAAAGGGAGTTTTTCCTTCCCACTGTCGCCAAGTGCTTGCTCACAGGGGGTCGTTTTGACCGTTGGGGTTTTTCTGTAATTATTGTATGGCTTTGCCTTACAATATAAAGCGCCTTGGGGCAACTGTTTGTTGTGATTTGGTGCTATATAAATAAAATTGATTTTGATTTGATTTGATTTGTATCAGCCCTGAGGGCCATTGGTGCTGGAGCTTATCTCCAGATTCCACAGTGTTAAGCAGATGAGAATCTACAACTCAGCTCCCCCTCGATGGGATGCAGGTTACTTCCCCAGCCAAGGCTGGTACCCATTTACAGCTGGGTGGACTGGGACAATGCAGATTAAGTGTCTTGTCCAAGGAAACAGACGGATAGCATGGACAGGATAGGGATCCAGGTCTCCATATTGGCAGGCCAGTTCCTTATCCAGTGAGCTAAATGATTTAAGGTGAATTGATAATCCGACTGTAGGTGTGATGTGTGTGGATGTGTTTGTCTGTTTATATGTGGCCCTGCGACAGATTGGCACTCTGTCCAGGGTGTACCCCAACTCTCGCTTACTGACCACTGGGATGGGTTCGAGCACCCCTGTGACCTTGAATTGGAATTAAAAATAATAAAATGAATGAATGAATAAATATGCTCAAATCCACCGTAAGAGCCAAGCTTTGGCTCTTATCAAGGAGATAATAAGCAGGAAGCTGGCTATGATTTAGGAGAACCTCAGATGTTCCGGTTCCACAGACAAAGTGGGATTTTGTAAGAGGATGAAATATCCACTGACTTACCAAAAGAAAATGTCATCCTTCATCCAGAGGTACCGTTTAATGAACCCGAACGGGTGTCACGTGATTCCTTTGTGTCAGGCGAGCAATCAGAAGATGGATACCCTTGTATAGACTTGGGCATCGTTGACAGTGGGTTTGGGGAGTGCGGCAGCCCCGTGGCTTCAGACTCACATATGGCAGAGCAGACAGACTCACACTTACTCCATGAGCACAAAAACATTCATTCTATGTCAAGCAGTGGATGATAAGCAGCACTCTTCAAGAAGACTCATAAACTTGGAGAACCAACTCCACATGACACAGTGAGTCTCATCAAATGAGACCCACTGGTGATTCCCATATCGGACACTAATTGAAACATTAATGCACTGTAAAAACAACAACAACAACAACAAAAACAGAGTTTGCTAGTATACTGGGGAAAAAAAAATCACTTGATCATGTAAACTTTATGAGGTTCTTTACTCCAGCAAACTGTATTGAGGTGGGGGAGGTGATGGTCTAGTGGTTAAGGCATTGGGCTTGAGACCAGAAGATCCTCAGTTCAAATCCCAGACTGACTGGAAAATCACTAAGGGCCCTTGGGCAAGGTCTTTAATCCCCTATTGCTTCCGGCGTGTAGCAAGCGCCTTGTATGGCAGCAGCCTCACATCGGGGTGAATGTGAAGCATTATTTGTAAAGTGCTTTGAGCATCTGATGCAGATGGAAAAGCGCTATATAAATGCAGTCCATTTACCATTTAAGGGATAAATTATAGTGCTGTAGAGTGTTTTATCTTACAACCAGTCAGGTCTCATGTTTTTTTTTTTTGTGATACCAACATGAAAATGTAAGGCAACCCCAAGGTCACCTCAAATTTTGTGATATACACAAAATATGTTACATTTTCACAAACTACTATATTAAGTTACTTTTCACAATGTCATCACGTTTTCGCTGTGTGATCGGGCAGTCCTGTCTCACATTTTTTTATGCCCCCGGCATGAAAAGCGCCCCATTTTTCATGACACGTTTTTTTTTTTTTTTTTTGTACAGATGACAAACATTTTTGTAAAACAAAAGTTATTCAAATTCTGGTTAAAAAAACAATGTCAATTAATGATTGTAACATATTAAAAAAGAGTGACACAAACATGCATTACATTTATGACATAATGGCTGTACAACCCAGTCCATTTCTGTTTCACCCCATAATTCAATACCTTTAGTATGTAGATACATTTAAAAAAAACAAAAAAAAAACTTTATGATAAGTCAAATAACGCTGTTTGTTACAATTTGATTGGAGATGGATGTGATATTAAAAAGTTGTTTGGCTCATGGGTTATCTGCTGCTTTTTGAAATCATCAAGAACCCAAAACGTGACCACATACACAACCTACATTTTTTGTTCACATCTACTCTCCTCTGTCCTCGATCACTGCAAATGATGATTAACGACTGACAAGTTTATTTTTGTTGGTAGCTGCGCGCTTGTGAAGCGGTCACATTTGGGTGAAATGCACGTCTGCATATTTGCTAAATTAGCCCGCACCTCCATCCAGCTTACTCTCATAACTTGGAGCCATACATCTCCCAGTTCAGCAATCCATACGATATGCAGTGATGCCTTCTTATCTCCTGCTTGTGGGCCGACTGTTCTTGATTAAGTCCTTCTTGTTCACCCTTGCTTGCAGCTAAAGGACACGTTTGTTGAAAGCACCCCCTCCCTCCAACACTAACACAAACATACACCCCCAACCTCCACCATCACCCCCACTGCGATCTGATCCCTGGATAGACTGTTTCTGCATTCACCGATTCATTAGTTCAGTCCCCTAAATACATCAAAGAGCTCCTTCACTCACACAATAAACCAATAAAGGCAACTTACAGGCAACATTGATCTCTTGGGTGTTAATGTTAAATAATGAAAGCGTTTGATGACATAACTTTTCCAAGAAAGCTTACTTTCTGTCTCTTTCTAGTGTACATGTATTTGGTCACATCCCCACCTGCAAAAACACATCATTTACATAAATGTGCATCACACCCCAAGACTTTGTACTAACAATTTGAAGCTTTACAGCATGAAGTCTTTTTCCAGTACATTGACTTAGCTGTCATTTTGATCCAGTGTGTTTAACATTAAATCTGACCATTTATTGTTCTTTAAATATTAATTCCCCTCACTTGCCCCCACTCTCTTTTTCTGTTTGTTAGAGCGGATGAAGTGATTCCGGTATTGGGCAGCTCTGATATGTTTCACGGCATCTGGAGAAGGAGAAATTAGGGTTCATGCAATGCCTGGTACACAGTAAAATTACCAGTGTAAAACTAACACTGCCAGTGTACATATGGTCCTACTCTGGCCAGAGTGGGACCATTATTCACTGTCAGTGTTAATTTAACAGAATTTTATCTTGTTTTTCTTTGAAACAGGCTGTACATCAACCCAGTTGGCGAGATCAGCATATATGCAGATCAGGACGATAAATGTTTCATGAAGATGTCTAATCGTAACAGAGATAAAACAGAAATGATGCCGGAGTTATTAAATGAAAGACTGACTCCAGACAGTGACAAACTGTATTAAAAGTGTTTTGTTTCATAAGTGGCTTCATCTGTTGGGTAAGTGTGAATGTAGGCACATGCAGATTAATGCATGGGGATGACTGGGCTGTGGAACAGGGCCCCAAATCACATGGAGACCCATTGTTTTCTCCTAAAAAAAACCCCATTATGATCATTAAAGGCTCATTGATGCTCGATGTACAGTATGTACTTAAATCTGTTTGTGCATATCAAATGGCATAAACGTTGCCACCCACAGTTGTCAAGAAAATCATCCATGAGAGGGCACTGCAGAGCCTTTTGAAAGCCTCTGACAACATCAAACCTGCCGAGCATCAAGGATGTCATTACAGCGCATCTACTACAAAAGAGACAAAAGCGTAGGCGGTGGCCCAACTGTTTCCTCTCTACCTTCGCTGCCTTCACCTTCCCTTTTCAAGCAACACAAATTGCATGCAAGTGTGTAGTGTGATTCCCCCATCCCCGAACAACACATATGGTGTGCGAGTGTCCTCCCCCGCCACACAAATGAAATGGCGTGGGAGTGTGCGGTTCCCGTCTTCAACCAACACAAATGGCATGCCAGTGTGTCATGTCTCTTCCTCCTTCTCCCAAAAAAACCCCACAATCCAACATTGTGGAAGTGCAGCTGAGGTGGAAAATGCTCCAACGGTGGCCAGAGTGCAGCAGTGCGATCGCTGTCCAGCACAGTGTGCACATCTGGATGGCCTGTCATGTCCGTGATGGACGTCATGTAACACATTCTCTCCCGTTACACAATATGGGACAATATGATCATTTCAGATGGAGTACCAGACATGCAGGTGCGTGCAGCTGTGTGCCCACATGAGTTGATGCATGTGACTGGCTCGCATACACAGCTGGCCGGCATGTCGGAGCTGTGACCGTCCATCATGTCATATTCTGCATCTCCCTCTGGAGATGGGATCACCACGCAGTAGCGCACACTAGTGGTGGGCACAGTTCCGCTAATCTGCTAATTATCGAAGATAATGTTTCCATTATCGGATTATATTTTCAGATAACTTTGAAAACCATTATCGGACCGACTATCTTCCGATAAGCAGACGTAGCTTTTTGTAGTAGATGCGCAGTTCTATCCTCTACAAACAAAGAAGAGCTGGTTCCAAAAGAAACCGCTCTATCCTCTGCAGGCAAAGGAGAACTGGTCATAGCAAAGGAAAAAAAAAACTAATTTCTTTTAACCCCATACTAATATGCTGGCAATAGCACCCAAGTCATCCAGAGGCATACAGTTTTAACTTATGGTTAAAATTTTGACCAAACTACGTTATTTAAATTAACGTCACATCTGAAGTTTTATAAAGTGAAAATATCAGATATCTGTTTTAGTTTTAAAGTAATGCACTAATTTTGAAGGTTTTAGTGTGGACATGCAGACGTGCCCAGTGCATTATGGGTATTCACGACAGAAGAAACACATTTGAGACACTCTGATCAGGTTCCACATGGACAACAGCATTAAACTCTTTGTATATTGTGCCTAAAACTCTCCTGAAGATATTCTCTGGGTTTATAGACGTTGTTATTATGTTTGTTTTATGTAAAAATGCCCGAAGAAGCCCAGGCTGCTTCTCCAAAAGCTGAAAAGTCTGTTAAATTGTGATTCAGGCCGTGTGATATAACCGGCGTCAAAATGCATAGAACACTGCCATCTACTGGCGACTGGATATATCACAGTTTTGTCGACCGCTGGATTTTAAAATTTTCTATAGGTTTCCAAAACCTGAGAGATCCCACACATGAAAATAAAAAAAGTCTGTGGTATCAGCCACACGGTAAAAACAACACACACAAACAGATTTCACACGCGAATATTCCCAGGTCAGACACCTCGCTTTCTGATTGGCTGCATGTCACATTTAACTCCTCATGTCCTTCTTAACACACCACACATGGCAGGAATATCTGATAAGATTATATTTAGCGTCATCACAATTGTCGGGGCGTCCTTAAGATTGCCAGAAGGGGAAGATCGGGTCCGGTATCGGCCTAATTATCTTGACATGTGAACCAGGCTTGATGTTATGATGCCTCAAGGAGCAAATGATTGATCTGTTACAACACTGCACTGAGCCGCTAACCGATCAGATGTTATGACGCCTCATGGGGCGACTGATTGGTGCGTTACGACACCACACCGAACATGTTGTCACTATTATTTGATTTCTTTGTGCGACTGACATTGTCATTCAAGCATTCCAAAGGCGTTTCCTATCACCACACAATTCCAACCACACACGAGAATGTTTTTTGACAGTTCTTGTTATTGAAAGAAACCTTGTCTCCCTAACCGGGTAGAGTTGTGATGTCATCACACGTGCGCTTAGGCACTGTCTAGCGGGATCTTGAAAATTTCTTTCTTTTTTAATACAAATGAAAAAAAAAGACATATTTTACAAAAGCACATTTATTTTTAAACACCATCACATTACATTGATTCACTTGTGTTGGTTTTTACATAGAATGAATGAATCAACTAATCAGTATATCAGGCTTAGTTACCCATAATCCCCTTTGGGCATCTGTGTGTTAATGTTCAAATCTTCAGAATTAGTGCATTATTTTAAAATAACAGATATGTGTTATATATTACTTTATACATTTTAAGAGTTTACATTAATGTAGTTATTCTATCCGGAATAATTTTATTTTTAAAGCAAAACCATAATTCAATCTTGCTTTCCATTTCAAGACCTCTGCCTCATCATGGGACCACTGTATCCTGTCAGGGTAAAATGATGCTTTTCTACAGCAGGGGGCAGAGCGCACCAAGACAAGTGATGGCTCATTGGCTGTTTGGGTTTGTGATCACCATTGGGTCTATTAGAAGCTTTGGCGGTGTTTAATCTCAAAATCAGCTTCTTAGTAGCTGAGAGTGTATGGGATGCAAAATTTAAATCGGTTAAAAATTTTATCGGTTATCTGTAGCTTCCGATAGCTGTGCCCACCACTGGTGCACACATGCTGGGACTACAAAGTTAAAAATGTTTGGTCTGCGGCCAGCGCGGCCATCGAGCGGACAGCCACATGACACATGATTGCAATGTGGGCTTTGAGTGACAGCCAGCCATGAGCCCAAGGGTGTGTGTTGATCACATCATGTCAGGATGTGCATCATGCATCATGCATCATGCACAGGCTCACCGATGCTGTCAGATGATAACATGCACGTTGTCAGGTGAGATGTGAGAACAGCAAGGTGTTCAATTAAAAGAAACAGTGGTAAATTAAAAAATACAAACAATGAGGACAACAGCGTGAACTGTGTCATGTGTGATGGCTTTGCTTCACTCTGCATATACAGGGCGTGTCCAGCTCAGACACACTCTTTCAGCTGACACCGACAGGGTGAACACAACGTGTTAAATTAAAATAAAGAACAGTAAAGGATACTCATATACCAATGATCAGCATGTCATGAGAGCAGACGTGCATTGATGTGGCATGTTATGAGTTGATGGCAGATATGTGCTGTGATTTGCACCGGACAGGTGGGCTTGTCACAGTAGTTCAGGGCTGCGTCGTCGCTGCTCACAATTGAAGAATACATATCATGCCATGTAGAACGACACGTCACAACACTGTCGGCATGCTTTCCTGGGGTGGTAAAAAATAAAAAGACATAACTTCAGCAGTGCTTCACTGCGCACTGCTCAGCTGATGATCCAAATGTCATGCCCACCACGTGAGTGATAGTCCACATGATGCGGTGTCCTTCGGCGCACCGCACTGGACACGTGTAGCTGGTTGGTGTGTTCATGACCATTCAATCATGTCAGTTCATTAAATCCTTGGTTCATGTACAGAGGAACAGGTGACAGAGGGACGTTAATTATTGTATTGTCTGCTCTTTATACCAGGAATTAAATATTTTACCAGACAAAACAACCCATTTGATCTGTCATTGTCAACACAGATCATCACGTCATCAGGCATCAATTACACATGATAAGAATAATAAGGGAATCTTTATTAATCTCAAAGGAAACTGTTTTGCCAGAGTGCTGAAACAGTCACAGTAAATTGGTTTTCTTTTTCAAATTTTTTTGTTGTTTTATTACAGTGAGAACAGAATCATTGCCAGCAACATGATTGTCTTACATTTAAACAGTACATTAATTGTTCTTATAATATTCTGTGCTCTCTCATTAATTTGACATTTCCTTGATTTATGTACATTTGCACATCTAATTCCTTCTGTTGCTGAGTGAGCGCTATGTGGTTTCACACCTCTAATGTCCTCACAATGTGTTTGTGCACGTGCACACGAGTGTGCACAAAACCATCGCTGTGGGATCGTTCACGCCTCTCTGACTGTCTGTCCCCCCTGACAGTGGCTGGAATTTTCACAGCTCGCCAATTCATTTGTTTTTTCTTCCTTTTTCGTCCAGTTTCTGCTTCTTTCACGCAACTTCATGTTATGTATGAAGAGGCCCTTAGATTTGCTGTGAAGATTAATTGATTTATTGTGAAGGTTTCTCATTGACTAGATAACTGATGATTTTCATTCATTATAGTACATCCAGAAAGTATTCACAGAGCCGCACTATTTCCACATTTTGTTATTTTACAGACTTATTCTAAAATGAATAATTTTTTTTCCTCAAAATTCTACACACAATACCCCAAAATGACAATGTTAAAATGCTTTTTGAGGCTTTTGTAAATAATTAAAAATACAAATATCTGATAAATCACATGCACATAAGTATTCACAGCCTTTGCCACGAAGCTCAAAACTGAGCTCAGGTCAGTTCCAATATATTTCAATTTATTTCATTTATATAGCCCCAAATCACAATGGTTGCTTCAAGACACGTCACGCAAGTAAAGCCTAAACTTACCAACCCCCAGAGCAAGCACAGAGGTGACAGTGGTAAGGAAAAGCTCCCTCTGAGGAAGAAACCTTAAGCAGACCAAACTCAAAGCGGTGACCCTCTGCTTGGGCCATGCTACTGACACAAATTACAAAACAATTCACAAAATTAATATACAGGAGATGTTGCTGGTGCACAGGACAGGAGGGCCTCAGAAAGACACCACATCCATCCCTGGATGGAGCCGCACCTCAAACAGAGAGAGAGAGAGAGAGAAAAAACTGAATTAGGCATCAGAAAGACAACAAATACAGTATAATTTGTCAGCATTAAGCAACAAGAAGAACAAAAGCAATACTAAGGTGATTGCCGGCCACTAGCCCTAAGCTTCACTCAAAGACCTAGAATTTAGATAAAGTTGAGGCCACGGCCGGCATCTTTTCCTAATAAAATGAATTTAAAAGAGTAAAAAGCATAGTAACACATGTCCAGTATGCTAGCCATACGAAAGGAAAAATAAGTGCGTCTTAAGTCTAGACTTGAAAGTTGGTACTTTATTGATGCAGGGAGATCATTCCACAGAACAGAAAGAGAAAGCTCTGTGACCCACAGATTTTTATTCATCTCAGGGACACAGAGTAGTCCAGCACCGCGAAAACGCAAAGCCGATACGTAGGGTTTAATTAGGTCAGCTAAGTAAGGCGGTGCCAGTCTGTGAACAATTTTATAGGCTAGTAGCAGAACCTTAAAATCTGATCTCACTGGGACAGGAAGCCAGCGAAGAGATGCCAAAATGGGTGTAATGTGGTCAAACTTTCTGCTTTGTGTCAAAAGTCTGGCAGCATATTTTGAACCAATTGGAGGCCCTTAATGCTGGACTGAGGTAAACCAGAAAATAGAACATTGCAGTAGTCCCATCTAGAAGAGAAAAATGCATGAATCAGAGTCTCAGAATTAACCATAGAATGGATGGGACAAACCTTTGCTAGATTTTGCAGGTGGAAGAAAGCAGTCCTCGTAATATCTCTAATGTGGAGGTCAAAGGACAACGTAGGATCAAAAATTACCCCAAGGTTCCTCACTTTGTCAGTGTGATGTATGACACACAAGTCTAGGCTAAGTGTTAGCTGCTCAAATTGATGCCGATGTCTCACTGGACCATGAACCATCATTTCAGTGTTATCAGAGTTTAAACGTAGGAAGTTGCTATACATCCAGCTTCTCACTGATACAAGACAATCTTCTAATGATTTAATGTGGATGAGATTACCAGCAGTTATTGGCATGTATGCCGATGCTGAGTATCACCAGCATAGCAGTGAAAGGTAATCCCAGAACACTGCAATATGTGCCCAAGGGGTGCTATATAAAGGGAGAAAAGCAGGGGGCCTAAGATGGACCCCTGTGGAACCCAAAATTTCATGTCATTAAGGTGAGAGGTTATTCTCACAGTAAGGTAGTTCACAAGCTGCAGTTGTTGTTCATTCGGCTGCTCCCAGTTTTGTTCGGGGTCGCCACAGCGGATACAGCCAGATCCACATTGGTAATTGGCACAAGTTTTACGCCGGATGCCCTTCCTGATGCAACTCCAGTTTTACCTGGAGAAACACACAGCCACTGGTGTTCCAAAGAGGTCTCCCATCCAAGTACTAACCAGACCCTGCTCTGCTTAGCTTCTGAGATCTGACAGGATCAGGCTGACACAGAGCAGACCAGCTGTGTTCACAAGCTGCAGTTTTCCAGAATTTTAGCTCAAAATGAAAGATTTGATATCGGCCTGTAGTTTTTCAATACACTAGGGTCAAGATTAAATTTCTTAAGTAATGGCTTAATCACTGGAGATTTGAAACATTTAGCAACCGATCCAGAAGTTAATGAGAGATTAATAATCTCCACCACAGTCGGCCCAAGATGCATCTTGTTTCCACTTGTCATCCTTGCGATGTTTCTACAGCTTAATTGGATTCCACCTGGGGTAAATTCAATTGATTGGACATGATTTGGAAAGGCACACACACCTGTCTACATATAAAGTCCCACAGTTGACAGTGCATGTTAGAGCACAAACCAAGCATAACATTAAAGGAATTCTCTGTACGAGGTCTGTCCGAAAAGTAACGGACCTTTTTATTTTTTTCAAAAACTCTATGGATTTGAATCATGTGCGCTTGCATCAGCCAAGCTTGAACCTTCGTGTGCATGCGTGAGTTTTTTCACGCCTGTCGGTTGCGTCATTTGCCTGTGGGCAGGCTTTGAGTGAGCACTGTTCCAGCCCCCTCATCGGATTTTCATTGTCAGTGAAATGGCTGAGCGACTGCCGCTTTGCTCCATGAAATTTTTTCAGTAACTGTTACAGACAGCCAGTTGGAAACCATTCGAAAGATTCAGATGGCTTTCAGTGAAGATTCTGTCAGCGTCACATGGATTAAGGAGTGTTAAAACCTTTTTAAAGACGGCCCACAGTGGCGGAGGGCATGTGGCGCACCGAGCGGCCATCAACAGGCTGGAACGACCAGATCATTTCCAAACTGAACGCTGTGTTGATCCGGGACATCGTGTGACTACCACAGAAATGGCAAGAGAGCTGGACATAGCACTTTTGTGGCACATTCCACTGTTACAGGAGATTTTGTAATGAAAGACGTGCGGAGGAATTCGCGCGTCGGCACGGAGCCGCTCATGGCGCACAACAAAAACACACCTCCGTGTTGGAAACCATTCGGAAGATTCAGACGGCTTTCAATGGCTTTTCAGTCGAGTGAGTATCCGAGAAATTGTGTAACAGCTGGACATGCCACAACATGTCCTGTGAGACGTCCAACACGGAGGTGTTTTTTTTGTTGTGTGTTACAAATCTGGGGAAGGGTACAAAAAAAATTCTGCTGCTTTGAAGGTCCCAATGAGCACAGTGGCCTCCATCATCCATAATTCTTAATCCATAATTCCACAGTTCTGATGCACCACGACTCTTCCTAGAACTGGCTGCCTGCCTAAACTGAGTGATCGGTGGAGACGGACCTTAGTCAGGGAGGTGACCAAGAACCCTATGGTCACTCTTTCAGAGATCCAGTATTCTTCTGTGGAGAGAGGAAAACCTTCCAGAAGGACAACCATCTCTGCAGCAATCCACCAATCAGGTCTGTATAGCAGCGTGGCCATAAGCCACGCTGCCATACAGTCAGACCCAGAAGCTGAAAGGCAAAAAAGAAAAATGCTTAAAAAGGATAGGGGGGGGAGCTCCACAGAAGCTGAAAGGCAAAAAAAGGCAAAAAAGAAAAATGTTTAAAAAGGCAGGGGGGCGCCACTCCCCCAGAACCTGAAAGGTTTTAGCCATGCTAATGGTCCCCTGAAGCATTTGCTCAAAAACCAGTCTGAAGGACCTAAATGACATGGTGAGATGCCGAAGAGCTTCACTCGCTCATGTCTGTGACATATACATATTAAAAAAAAAATCATATGTTATTTTCTGATTTTTGTTTTTAGTTTCTGTATCTCACAGCTGCAGTATACCTATGATAAAAATTACAGACCTCTCCATTCTTTGTAGGTGGGAAAACTTGCAAAATCGACAGTGGATCAAATACTTATTTGCCTCACTGTGTGTGCATGCTGTTGCCCTGCGGTCACAGGGGGGCAGCCTGTTGTGTGTGCTAAAGGTTAAAAAAAGCAGGTCATACCGTGTTATCACTTCATACACCAACTATGGAATAGTTTAAAAAATAAAGTTAGGCTAGTTAAGCTCAATTGTAAGACTTTTTTGTTCTCAGCTGCCTATAATCTATGATGGTTGGCAAATGTTAAACAGATCTAAATGTTTTAAATTAGATTTTATGTAATTTAAATATTTTCCATTTCATTTTTATTCAGTTTTTTAATTGTGCTTTTGTTGCTTTTTATGTTGTGAATCACTTGGTATGCTGGATTTGAAAGTGATATATAAACTATTATTATTATTACTTTAGAAATCTATATGTTGTCATTTTGTTGAGAAATACTGTTTCTAAAATGTTGAGAATGTGGCAAATGTGCAACATAAAAAATAAAAAAGTGGTATAAAGTGTTGTTTACAATATATTAATTGCACCTACACTCTGTGATCATAATGGTGTTTTTACAGGCTCACAGATAAACAGAGCCCGGGGCCATTTAATCTGCCCTTGTGTATATCATGTAAATTTTGATACTACGCTTCGTTAGTAAATTTCAAGCTCAAATTGTGTCTTTCAGATTTTAATGCTCTAATACTGAATGTTATAATGTTATGTTGAAACTTTTCTTTACTGTTTATCCGGTTCCTCTTTTATTTTGAACCAAAGTTCTGATGTTTATTTCCATGTGTCACTTGTAAATCATGATGACAGTATTACTGGAATTTTAATGAATGACACGCTCACATGTGTGAGCTTGTGTCTCAGGAAGAACTGAAGATGTGTCATAGATCTTGGACAAACCGGCTAAAGCACAGCATGAAGCAGTGCAGGTAGGTGTGAATGAGGTTTGGCACCACACAGCATAATTACAGGCATTTTAAAATGCTATAAAAATTAATGTGATGTGATCCACAGTGCTTATTGCGCTTATTGTGAACACTTCTTCAGTTGTATTCAATCCATTTAGACTGTGTGAACTCTGGCATGGGCACATGCACATTCAAAACATGTTTGTCACTTCAAACAGTTGGCGAACAGGAGCAATTAAATGGTTATCACAATAATAAAACATTTTGCTTTGTGCATCAGTAATATTGAAAATGCATTTACAGCTGCTGTAGCCAAAGTGTATTCTGTAACCTCAAGTTAAATCATCTGATGCCACACCTGAAATCAGAGGTCTAAAACAGTTGATTTATGGTCTGAATAAGGCCATAAATGAGTACTTTGTGGACCACTAAATAACGTAGCTTAATTAAATACAAGAGATGTGTCAGGATTTCCACATGTGGTGTCAGGATTTCCCTCAGCCTAGTTTTAACTCTTTGTATTACCAGTGTCATGTGTTAGTTTCTCCACTAGATGGCACCTTCAGTTTTGTTTCACACCTGATCAGATGAGTGACTGATTATTGATAGACTATTTAAACCCTGACTTTCTGTTCATGTACTGCCAGTTACTTGTTTGCCGTGTTTGTCTGTTGCCTTGCTTGCCTTGTTTTGCCTCGCCAGCTTCCAGACCCACCTTCGATGATCCAGGCAGTCTCCAAGAGGATCAAACCTGAATGCCACCCTGTTGACTGTGTCTTCCAGCTACGATTCCAGTATGGCTCCCAAGCGGACCTGGATCCTGGCTCTGACTACCTGCACAGCAACGTCCCTTTGGAACGCTTCGGCTCTTGGCGCAGAGTGCACCTTGACTACACGCCAGTTAAGTTCCTCCTCATCTCAGTGAGATCCCATTCTCACTCGTTCCTGTTTGTGACTGTGCGATGATAAAGAACTGTTCCAAGAACTCTTCCTAAGAACCGCATGAATTCTAATATCAAACATTTGAGAACCCAGCTGTATCAAGTCTTGCTTAATTGGAACTGCGTTAGAACATGCAGCGCTTGACCTCTGACCTTTGCATACAACTTATGAACTATGAACAATTCCTGAACAGAGAAGTTTATTTTTTAAGAAGAGGACTATTTCCTGACCTCTAAAACAACATGTGTTAAACCTTTTATGAACTGACTGTTTTGAGGCTCCAACATTTTGAGTGCATTCACTCACCCTGTGTGTCTTTATTCCCCATAATTCCTGGTCTCGGAGGCAAGCGTTCCAACTGGTCCTGAACCCTGAAACCTTAGTTGATATTATCCTTCAAGACTGGCTTGGGATCCTGCAGCTCCCTAATTTCACCACCAGGAGGTGGGCCATCTCACCACACTGCAGGCACCCCAGCGCAGCACCTTTACTTTATTTATTATAAATAAATACATTTTCCTTTGTACACTTCTCCGTGTCCAGCTCCCTGCATTTGAGTCCATTGCCTGCAACAGTTTGGATCCACCTGAATCTCTAACCATAACATGTGGAGTTTAAAAAACAATTTTCCAGTTATTTGTGCTTTGGATTCTACAAAGCAGATGTACGCCAGAAGCCTTAAAAAGAAACTGTACTAAATGTGTAAATATGCAGGTCAGATCAGGTTTGGAAGCATGTGCTGGTGCCATGAGGCGCAACATCCACCACACTATGGAACTGCCTTGTGTCCAGGATGACAACCACTCACAGAGACAGGTAGTAATAACCTATATGTTGCAGGAAGGTGAAACTTAAGCATCCATTTTCGATTGCTATGGTCCTCAGCACAGAGGGTCATACTGTATACTGGATCACGTCCAGAGAAATGTGCTACATGACCAAAATGTCACAGATAATGTTCCTTCATGACACAACCATTCATTTGACACAAGGTCATTCCAGTGGTACCCAAGATCCTCTGAAGAGACCTAGCACTAGCAAGCAACTAGCAGCATCCAGACTTTTTTACGAGGTCTCTTCAGAGGATCATTGGGTACAGGAGATAGGCCGAGTACCAAAGTTTGGATGTCTTTGGTAAAGTGAAACATATCTGCAAGAGAACATAAAACACTCAGAAACTCCAGCTGGACAATTGAATTTGCTTGAATTAACTTCAACTGTGAAAGACAGAATCTAAAAAGCAACAACAACAACAACAACAAAAAAAACACAGAAAATCACATTGTATGATTTTTTAAATAAGTAATTTACATTTTAGTGCATGAAATATGTATTTGATGCAATAGAAAAACAGATCTTAATATTTGGTACAGAAACTTTTGTTTGCAGTTACAGAGGTCAGACGTTTGCTGTAGTTCTTTACCTAGTTTGCACACTGCAGCAAGGATTTTGGTCCACTCCTCCATCCAGATCGTCTCCAGATCTTCCAGGTTTCGAGTTTCAGCTACCTCCAAAGATTTTCTATTGAGTCCAGGCCTGGAGACTGGCTATGCCACTCCAGGACCTTGAAATGCTTCTTACAGAGCCACTCCTTACTTGCCCTGGCTGTGTGTTTGGGATCATTGTCATGCTGGAAGACCCAGCCATGACCCATCTGCAATGCTCTTACTGAGGGAAGGAGGTTGTTTGCCAAAATCTCACATACATGACCCCATCCATCCTCCCTTCAATACAGTGCAATCATCCTGTCCCCTCTTTAGGTCACTGACCAGGTCCTCCTGTGTAGTTCTGGGCTTTCTCAGAATCACCCTTACCCCATAAGCCGAGATCTTGCATGGAGCCTCAGACTGAGGAAGATTGACAGTCTTGTGTTTCTTCCATTTTCTAATAATTATGCCAACAGTTATTGCTTTCTCACCAAGCTGCTTGCCTGTTGTCCAGTAGTCCATCCCAGCCTTGTGCGTGTCTGCAGTTTTGTCCCTGGTGTCCTTAGACAGCTCTTTGGTCTTGGCCATGGTGGACAGGTTGGAGTGTGATTGATTGATTGTGTGAACAGGTGTCTTTTATACAGGTAATGAGTTCAAATAGGTGCAATTAATACAGGTAAAGAGTGCAGAATAGGAGGGCTTCTTAAAGAAAAAACTAACAGGTCTTGCAAAATTGACAGTGGACCAAATACTTATTTGTATGTGCAGAAGATGACTACAAGTTCTCCTCTAGTCCTTGACCTGTAGACCGGATCACACATGCACTGACTTCATTAGCACTGGTCAGCACTCACAGTGTCATTAGTAAATACAGGAGTATTGACACAGATATAAAAACCTCATGCACATTATGTCATTGATTAAAACAGTTTTACCTACAAGGCTTTGGACCACAGAGTTGGTGAGGGGTCACCCAGCCAATTACAACATTTACACCTGAAGCAGTCGATAGCAAGTAAAACCTTGATTCATTATCAAAATTGCACGGATAAAAATGCAAAGTGGAAAAAAGATATATGGGGCAGACATAATATGCATACAGTTACACAGTCCCAGTTTGTGTGCATAATTACTTTAATGTGAGCTATTAAGCCTAAGTGGAAATGATTTTACTGTCTGCTCTATATTCTGCACGATCTCTGCCATGATCAATACTTATGATTTGTAAGTCGCCAGCCACCAATAGTGCAATGTGATAGTTTAGTGTTTGACCTTGTGAGGAAAAGCTTTTTCCTGGTGCTTGTGACTACCAAAGGGAATGCTAATGCTGGAGGACAAAGGAAGACTTGTGCAAACAGAAATGCAGCATGTCCTCCCAAAACAGCCCATTATTCCCTCTGCAAACAAAACCAGCTTCCAGTCAACAGTGAGATAGGCTTCATGTTTTGCTTTGTTTCAAAAGTTTTCTGTATTGTGTCAAAACAATTTTCAGTTAAGATCTTTCTTTACCAAAGTTTTCATCTTACGTTAATTACAGATCATATTTCTTAGAACTCATATGATTAATACCAGTGATGGACAGAGTTCAGCTAATCATCTAAGAGCTAATTAGCAAAGCTAAAATTTTCATTTGATAGTCAGCTAACTCTGAAAACCATTAGCAGACCAATTAGCTTCAATGAAATTTAGTTCAGCTAACTTTAAGTCAGCTAACATATTTAAAAAAAAATATCAGTCAAAAATGCTTGTAAACGTATACATTAATATAAGCAACATATCATTTGAAGGCAACAATCATCACCTTGAACAGAATAGAATAGAATAGAATAGAATAGAATAGAATAGAATAGATGTCTATTGTCATTGCATTTCTGCAATGAAATTCTGGTGCCAATTTCCAAACAGTTATACATATGAAAAAAGTCCTTAAAATGTTATTAAGGTGCTTAATGCTTAGTGAGGTAGGATTGTTTTAGATATGTAAACAGACTATTATTTATTGCACATGTTGATATTCGTTACTGAATGTTTGTGTTTGTGTTTGTGTTTGTGGGAGGGGATGGGGAGGGGTGATGGAGGATACAGCCCTTATGTAAAAAGCTGTTCCTTAGCCTATTAGTCCATGTACTTATAGTGCGGTACCTCTTCCCTGACAGCAGAGGAGCAAACAGGGAATGTCCTGGGTGGCTGTTGTCCTTGCAGAGGGCCCATGGTTTCCTCTGCAAGTGCTCAACCTACACAGAGTCTAAATCCGGGACTTCAGCTCCTACAATCCTCTGTGCTATCTTCACCACCAGGTCAGCTCTTTTCTGTCCTGTACCACACTGTTTAGCCCTGACAGAGAATGCTCTTGATGGTGCTTTTGTAGAAGTTCCTGTGTAGCTATGGAGCCAGACCAGCCTGCTTCAGCTTCCTCAGAAAGAACATCCTCTGCTGGGCTTTTTTCACCAGGTTGTACAGTTTTAATGTCCATGTCAGATCCTTGGTGATGTGGGTGTCAAAGAACCTGATTGAGTCCACCTTCTCCACCTCTTCTCCACTGATGTGTAGGGAGTGCTGTGAGACTCTCCTGGTCCTCCTTAAGTCTATGATGACCTCCTTGGTTTTGGTGGTATTGAGGACCAGGTCGTTGTCTGCACACCACTCAGTCAGGTGTTTGACCTCCTCCCTGTACCAGGTCTCATTGTTGTCCCTGATAAGGCCTACCAACGTAGTGTTGTTGGCAAACTTTATCATGGTGTTGGAGGAGTGAGTGGGGACACAGTCCTGGGTGAAGACACTGAAGAGTAATGGACTGAGCACACACCCCTGTGGTGTGCCTGTGTTCATGGTTATGGTGCCAAATGTCAGGTTCCCCATCCTGACATTCTGAGGTCTGTTGGTCAAGAAATCCATAGTCCATGAAAATCCACTGAGTAAGATGGCAGAGCAGGAGGTCAAGCCAGATAAATTATTCATAAGATTATTACAGTTATTTTCAATGTATAATTGTATGTCATTATTTTTATTCCTGCCATACATTCTTTACTGTGAACAAACTTTGTGTTGATTGTAAAATGTTTAATTTCATTTATTTATTGAATTATTTCTGTACACTGATCATCATCTGATCTTGGAATGCTTAACTTTTTGGAAACATCCATGTTTAATTCACAACATATTAACATTTCAGCTCTTTAGGATTGTTTTTCAGGGTTTTAGAGCCAAAAAACCAATCCATGGTTAAATTAATAAAAGTTAACGGTCAGCAGCTATCAGTAGCTTAAGCTAACTGTTTTAGCAGTTTATCATTTAGCGTTACCATAGTTTACTTTTCAAGTTAGCGGGTTAGCTGTTCCAGAAGCTAATTTTTTTGAGTAGTTTTGCCCACCACTGCTAAAAACAGGACCTTATTTCAAGACATTAATTTCCCATACAAAGCAATGCTTAGATTCCCAAAATGTGAATACACAGATTGTATTTGTGTAGCATGTTTCCATCTGATCCAGAAAGTGTTTCACAGTGAAACATTCACTGATATCAGAGCTGCCACGAAAGACACTCAACTGCAAATCTGGTCAGGTGTGTTCTGACATCACTGCATATACCACACTACATCCACTGCTGAAGGCCATCCTCTGGATTTTCACTGTCTGGTTGGGGAATTGATCTTTATGTCCCTCTGCTCACAAGCCTTTAGCCCACTACTTAAAGTCAGTCTGCCAGGGTTAATAACAACATAACTCACAAACAAATGTATGTAGGAACTTCACATTCTGCATGGTGATGAAGATTAATATGGAAATGAAAGGGTTATAATTTGGCATATATGCTTAAACTCACACATGAAATATTGATAGATTTTTAATTACATTTGACTGCCATGTTGCTGCTCAGGCAGATAACCCCATGCTGCCACCTAGTGGGAGACAGCATGGTTGATTTTCTGCAATATGTCAGGCAAAGATTAAAAATTCAAACAACTCATTGTCGTGATAAAAATGTATTCACTAGCATGCAGCTGTGGCTCATATCATAACTGCTGTTAGACCAAAATGGCTGCCAGTCTTTCACTTGTACAAAAAACAAACAAAAAGTTATTTTAAAAATTAACATTCCCGAAGTAAAAACTATTTTCTTATAAGGGCAGTGTTCTATCGCCCTCTAGTGATCACTGCTACAAGCATGCATGTTAGTTTTATGCACTGCCAGTTTTTCTGAAACAAATAAAATTAAATTTGTTTTGCAATCAATAGGTAAAATTAAAAACAGGAATGAGTCATATTATAATTTGAACAAAAAAAAGCTTGAAACATTTTAGTTTATATGTAATGAAGATAGAATATATAAAATTTTCAAAATCTGAAATAACTGACAAACAGCTTTTTCATTAAACTGTATTTATTTGAGATGCACCTGTATGTGGGGGGGTGGGGTGGATTGTTCTGGAATTGCCTAGGCAAGATCAAATTCACCCCAGGTCAATTGTTCGGTTCAAGGTTCTTGTGATCGAAGATCAATATTTCAGTTTTCATTCTGATGTCCACCAATTTTCGCACATGTATGTTTTTGGGTTGTAGAATTACGAAGATGAGATCAAATTTTCCAAAGCTCAATTATTGGGGTTAAGGTCATTGGGGGTCAGACTTTAATGTTTTGATTTTTTACTCGGGTGTCCACCAACTTAGCACACATATGAAGGTCGGTTGTGAAATTGCCCAGGTAAGATCAAATTGACCAAAGGTTAATCATTGGGGTCAAGGTCATTAGGATTAAATGCCCTTACTGTCATCATCCCCACAGGTACAATACACACACAAACACATTATATTTACAAGGAGCAAAGCTACTCATGCCCAAGGGTACTGTTACCAAGGTACAAATATTTGGCTTAATTCATAGAATAGTCACTAGTCAGTGACTTCAAGTTCAATGTCTGCATGGAGAAGGGAGACAGACTGCATATAATTCTGGAAGGTATAGACAGGCTTGACTGGGTTTCATGGACAAACATTCCTTCTCAACATAAGGAATCTTTAGAGTGCTTTACAGGGAAGTGACACAAACATGTACGCGTGCTTCAGATTAGACACAGCCTGAGCGACTTGAACAAGAAAAGATGACTTTGCACAGTGACAGATGGTTAAGCAGAACTATCTCAGACTCTAATCTTGGAATAGTCTGAGACACTTTGTGTTTTGGCAACAGATGAACATGATATGTGATCGTTGCTGGAATGAATGCGCAATAGCATTTTGACAGACAGAGACCTGTTTTGATTCGTGTTGTGTCATGTTTTCACCGCAGGCGACAAGGGACCAACATCTGGCATGATCACCTCAAAATCTTGCAAAAATGTCATTGTGAGACAGCACATAGAAATGGGTAAAACTGTGCAGTGGTTGTGCAAATGTCAGGTCAAAACTATCACCTCTTTCATGAGTTTTGCTCTTATCTGATGCTCTTTACTGAATCTCTCCTCACTCATAAATCTACATCAGTGTTTGCAAAGGTATACTGTTGATTGGAGAGGGGAAACTTATACGCAGATGCAAAAATTATAGGCTGTTCATCTACAATGATCTCCAATGCTGCAAAATGGACAAAAAAAAAAAAAAAAAACAGAGACGTGGAAGAAAACAGAAAACAACCATCAAAATGGATAGAGGAATAACGAGAATGGCAAAGACTCACCCATTGATCAGCTCCAGGATGATCAAAGACAGTCTAGAGTTACCTGTAAGTGCTATGACAGTTAGAAGACACCTGTGTGAAGCTAATTTATTTGCAAGAATCCCCCGCAAAGTCTCTCTGTTAAAGACGTGCAGAAGAGGTTACAATTTGCCAAAGAACACATCAACTGGCCTAAAGAGAAATGGAGGAATATTTTGTGGACTGATGAGATTAAAATTGTTCTTTTTGGGTCCAAGGGCCGCAGACAGTTTGTGAGACGACCCCCAAACTCTGAATTCAAGCCACAGCTCACAGTGAAGACAGTGAAGCATGGTGGTGCAAGCATCATGATATGGGCATGTTTCTCCTACTATGGTGTTGGGCCTATATATCGCATAACAGTTTGGATATGTCAAAATACTTGAAGAGGTCATGTTGCCTTATGCTGAAGAGGACATGCCCTTGAAATGGGTGTTTCAACAAGACAATGACCCCAAGCACACTAGTAACCGAGCAAAATCATGGTTCCAAACCAACAAAATTAATTCCTCGCAGATGTGAAGAAATCATTAAAAACTGTGGTTATACAACTAAATACTAGTTTAGTGATTCACAGGATTGCTAAAAAAGCAGTTTGAACATAATAGTTTTGAGTTTGTAGCGTCAACAGCAGATGCTACTATTATTGTGAACACCCCCTTTTCTACTTTTTTTTTTTTTACTAATAGACCAATTTCATACCCTTAAGAGTGTGCATATCATGAATGCTTGGTCTTGTTGGAGTTCTGAGAATCTACTGAATCTACTGGTACCTTGTTTCCCATGTAATAATAAGAAATATACTCAAAACCTGGATTAATCTTTTTAGTCACATAGCACTGCTATTATTCTGCTATTAAATTCTGATTTCTGATTGGCAATCAGAGTTTTTGGGAAGTGCAGGTTCGAATCCCGTGGGTGGCATGTATTTTTTTTAGTACAAATACATACAGCTCAGGGAGACTCACGGCCGTAGAGCTCGCATGAGTGCACCACAAAACATTGCACCGACGGACAGGCGTGCATGATGCTGTTGCGATGGTTCGTCAACGGTGTCTTTCAAGCAGGAACACAGTGCGAGGTGCTGCAGCTGCTCGCACTGTGTTCCATGGGACGAAGTGCACCACATCGTGCCGCTGATGTGGAGGAAAATAAAATAAAAACCAGCTGTATAATTAGTGACTATCACTGGGTTGATATAAATAATACATAGAAGGGGATGCAATACAGAACCTCGCAGTTAAATAACCCTGGTTAAAAAATGCCACTCACAGGATTTGAACCCGCACACTCTGATTACCAGACGGAAACTTTACCACTGAGCTACAATCACTGTCTTGTAACAAGTGCGTGAAATGGCTAAAATCAACAAGCAGATGAATGTATTTAAAAAAAAGTCATATGTCTGCTGATACATGACTGAAATTGGTGTATTTGTTATACTGTTGGCTTGTCCTGGTCCTGTGGCGGACTGCTCACAACTCTCACAGCCCGACATGCATGTACTGTCAGACGTGACATTCAGATTGCCTGCTGGGTGTCCAAATGGACTGAAGGTCCATTTCTCCCCCCATCTCAAAAGCGGAATATTTTTTTAATGTATTTCCACACAAGCACACACATGCGTGTGTCCATCAAAACATGGAACGTGTGCTGCAGCTGTGACGTCCAGAACCGGAGATGTTTCAACAGCTGTGGGCAGCCAGCCACGCCCCTGTCCTGTCAGCCACATGTGCACTCGGCAATTTCACAGTCGTGGGGCACTTAGACACATTTCACTGCCAGCTCCACGGTGATTGTCTGCTGACTTTTCGTGATGGTTGCATGAATGGCCACACATTTTCTAAGTGCCATGCGAGCGGTGTTCAGTGTTCATATCTGTCAGCTGGAATTTAGCCGACACCTGCCACAAGAGGGACTGATGGGCTCGCACAGTGCACACACTGTCTTTCAGTTGCTGGTGTGCGCAAATAGTTGTAGCAACAGGTGTACGAGGCAGCTACAATTTTACACATTTTGCACACGATTCCTGCTTCATGAAAATTCAGTAAGGTATATCTTATATATTATATTCCAATTCTAAGGTGGAACTATGCTAGTATATAAAGGTATATCTAAATATCTAAAAAGCAAGAGTAAAATAGGAGAGTAGAAAAGAGTAGAGTAGAGCCACTTAGGTGCCTGGTGTTGAGAACCAGGGATGGTTGTGCAAATCGACCAAATTTGCACTATGTGTGAAGGGGCCTATCTCTCACTTCAGACGGTGAGGCAGTGAACAATCTGAAAAGCTCTGAGGTGTATCAGGACCTGCGCAGTAATACAGCTGGCCTTGTTCTGTTAAAAAAGGTTTTGGGACACAACTTATTTATCACTGAGCCTGGGTTTGAGTTTCAGCATCAGGTGAAATACAAATACCAGGGTGTTCATGCAGTGCAGGTCAACACAGATCACCAGGTTTGTAAATTAAATACATTTATGAACTGATGGGACAGAATACATGTGAGCCCTGATTAAAATAAACTCTAAGCTATATTTTTACATCCCTCTAGAACCAGCTGACAGTGACTGTCTGCAGCTGGTTATCTGGACGTCTGCTTCCAACATTAGTGGATTAATTTGTTGCAAAGATGGTTCTGCTCTGCCCCAAATATCTGAATCTCTTAAAAATGCAGTCATCACTTAACAGGTGTAATGTGTGTTACAGACAACAAACGAGCAGTGTATAAAGAAAAATAAAGAAGGATGGAAATAAGACACCTCAGTTGTTTATTTTTTAATTGTTACAAGGAAAACAGTGGTTTCAATACATTTTCAATATATGTTCCAAATCTCTTTTTTAAACATTATCTGTGTACTGTACATGTCACATTTTCTACTATAAGCGTAAGAAATAAACATGATTATTCCAGAGGGGGAAACAGACACTAAATACTGTGTTCTTTGCATAATAGTGACTGTATGACTCACTTCTTGAATCCAGGTTTTTTGCTTTTTGAAAAGTGTCTCTGTGCAGTCAGTTACACAGGTTGTATTAACAACATGCTCTGTAAAAGCTTTCAGCAATGTTGCTTTAATTATTTCATGAGGCAATCATACAGTGAGATCCTTCATGTGTTCACACACACAGAGTAGTGTTCAGAATAATAGTAGTGCTATGTGACTAAAAAGATTAATACAGGTTTTGAGTATATTTCTTATTGCTACATGGGAAACAAGGTACCAGTAGATTCAGTAGATTCTCACGAATCCAACAAGACCAAGCATTCATGATATGTACACTCTTAAGGCTATGAAATTGGGCTATTAGTAAAAAAAAAAGTAGAAAAGGGGGTGTTCACAATAATAGTAGCATCTGCTGTTGACGCTACAAACTCAAAACTATTATGTTCAAACTGCTTTTTTTAGCAATCCTGTGAATCACTAAACTAGTATTTAGTTGTATAACCACAGTTTTTCATGATTTCTTCACATCTGTGAGGTATGGAGTCAACCAACTTGTGGCACCTTTCAACTGTTATTCCACTCCAAGATTCTTTAACAACATTCCACAATTCATTCACATTTCTTGGTTTTGCTTCAGAAACAGCTTTTTTGATGTCACCCCACAAGTTCTCAATTGGATTTAGGTCCAGGGATTGGGCAGGCCACTCCAAAACATTAATTTTGTTGGTTTGGAACCAAGATTTTGCTTGTTTACTAGTGTGCTTGGGGTCATTGTCTTATTGAAACACCTATTTCAAGGGCATGTCCTCTTCAGCGTAAGGCAACATGACCTCTTCAAGTATTTTGACATATCCAAACTGATCCATGATACCTGCTATGCGATATATAGGCCCATCACCATAGTAGGAGAAACATGCCCATATCATGATGCTTGCACCACCATGCTTCACTGTCTTCACTGTGAACTGTGGCTTGAATTCAGAGTTTGGGGGTCGTCTCACAAGCTGTCTGCGGCCCTTGGACCCAAAAAGAACAATTTTACTCTCATAAGTCCACAAAAGATTCCTCCATTTCTCTTTAGGCCAGTTAATGTGTTCTTTGGCAAATTGTAACCTCTTCTGCACATGTCTTTTATTTAACAGAGGGACTTTGCGGGGGATTCTTGCAAATAAATTAGCTTCACACAGGTGTCGTCTAACTGTCACAGCACTTACAGGTAACTCCAGACTGTCTTTGATCATCCTGGAGTTGATCAGTGGATGAGCCTTTGTCATTCTGATTATTCTTCTATCCGTTTTGATCGTTGTTTTCCATTTTCTTCCATGCGTCTCTGGTTTTTCTGTCCATTTTAAAGCATTGGAGATCATTGTAGATGAACAGCCTATAAGTTTTTTTGCACCTGCGTATAAGTTTTCCCCTCTCCAATCAACTTTTTAATCAAACTACATTGTTCTTCTGAACAATGTCTTGAACGTCCCATTTTCCTCAGGCTTTCAAAGAGAAAAGCATGTTCAACACGTGCTGGCTTCATCCTTAAATAGGGGACACCTGATTCACACCTGTCTGTTCCACAAAACTGACGAACTCACTGACTGAATGCCACACTACTTGTTGGGGAAAGTGTAGTGACACGGACCCACAACAGGGGGCGCAAATGAATGGTCAATAGATGAGCCAAAAGGTAACAATTTAATGTTGTGAATGTGCACAACGATGATACAATCACAGAATCTGACAGCAGTCAATACACCAAGGTGACATGTGGGCAGGCTCGAGGATAGAAACCGTCTGTCCTGATAAGAGCCGGAACCACACGATCTCCACTGCCACAGAACCCGGAGAATACTGGAGCCGCCAAGTCCCGAATTCCCAGGTGATCACCGTCCCCGACTGTCGGATCTGGTACTGCTGGCGAGGAGCACAAACAGTGAGATGTGGGTTTGTGCACACCCAGTAACAAAAACAGTCAGAAGGTGGAAAGTCACCTCCACCTCTAATCACACACACGTGCAGCTCCTGTCAACCACTTATCTGGTTGGGGTGTGAAGCGAAGCCGTCGCTGATCACACCAAACACCAATCCCACAGATAAGGAAACACTTACAGGAAAACGGCTGCAAAGAAGTTCAGACTGTTAGTCAGTGTTTTCAGTTTAGCAGAGAATTACCTTCACAGGTAGATGATATCTCGGCAGCGAGGTGGAGATGACATCCGGCTTTTATGGAGTGATGAAATGAAGATGGGTGACAGCTGTCATGAGTTGATGTGTGACAGCTGTCACTCCCGGTTGCGTCCGTGGCGGCAGCGCCCTCTCGTGCCTGAAGCCTGCACTTCAGGCAGGGCGCCCTCTGGTGGTGGGCCACAGTACCTCCTCTTCTGGCGGCCCACACAACACTACTATTATTGTGAACACCCCCTTTTCTACTTTTGTTTTTACTAAAAGACCAATTTCATAGCCTTAAGAGTGTGCACATCATGAATGCTTGGTCTTGTTGGATTTGTGAGAATCTAATGAATCTACTGGTACCTTGTTTCCCATGTAACAATAAGAAATATACTCAAAACCTGGATTAATCTTTTCAGTCACATAGCATTACTATTATTCTGAACACTACCTAATGTCTACACAGTCCCACTGTTTTGCAAACCTGACCTTGTGATATTTTAAATTGGTGTGCCAAATCAGCCATGACAAAGTTCTCTCTTAGTTTGATCAAAGTTATTAGAATTTGGGCCACAACCGGCACTGATAGTGAAGTGTTTGAAATTCTGTGAGTGGAATTTCTGCATACAGACGGGAGTCTGCATCACTCTCTAAGATGCAGTCGGCTACAGGGTGTGGCGGTCTTCGTGGTGGTGGGGCCCTTTTGAACAGGTGTGATCTTCTGCATCTCTTAGTCGAACATGACAACTCTGTTACTGCAAACAAGCTCCTCACCCTGATTCATCTCATCTGGTTCATCTGTGGGCAGTGATAAAGGATATTATGATCAAGAAGTGATGCATTAGGATTTTCATGACAACACTTTATTTGCACCACTAACCTTCCATCAACGCCACTAATTCCCATTGGTAACAGGATCACCTCTGTGCTCCAGAAACCAAGAGAATCCTGGTACATATTAACAGCTACAATATTAAATTCAGATTAAGATTAAAATACTGTATTTTTTAACATTTTATGTCTGTACTGAAATTATGGCATTTTTAGGTTCATACTGACCAGCAGTCCAAATGCATTTTAAATTTTAACTCTTCAGAAAAGGATAATGTTGTTGCTAATGATTAATATTACAGTGATTTGTCTTCCAGACACATGTTGTTCTAGTGACACTTCTCCGGTGGTCTGTCACATCCCAACCATAAACTAAGACATTCCTCTGTGGGCTTTTTGTCAACAAATTGAAAAGAGCACACGTATAATGTTTTAGCTGGTCTTTTCAAGTTGAGTTTTTTCAGCCACATCCTTCTGGGTACCTTATCTGTCTGTCAGGGGATGAAACTCTATCAGTCCAGCTGCACGTTAAAAACATTGCTGTTGTAATAGCAGATTTAACTCAGTCTGGTTGTTAGTACAAAAGTGAACAGCACAATATGTGTCCGAGTTGTGCAAGAACATTTTTTAAATGCTATGGGAGGTGATCATTGTTTAGAAATGAAAACGATAAATCTTCAAATAAACCGGTCTGAGGAATGAAAACCACTAGAACACAATGGCTCACTGCTGTTTCCGGTGTCTAACAGGAAGTTGTGCCCATAATCGCTATATATATATATATATATATATATATATATATATATATATATATGCCTATGGATGGATGTTTAGGCAGGGCCACTCAGATGAAGAGTATTGCTTGCAAGGTGATGGAACATCAGCTCTGACACTCTGTCTATGTGATGTGTTTCAGTGGATATGATCCTGTAGTGATTCAGAATTGGGCACCGTAGTCTCATTTGAGGGTGGACGATAAAGGGGTTAAATGCAAGAACATATACTTTCGGGGACAGCCTCATTATCCTCCATTCACTCGTCTGTCCCCATCAGAAACATGGCACTTTCTCTGAGTTTTTGGGCAAGTTACAAACAAAGTGAAGATGCGGTGGAAAGTGAACATGTGGTGTGGTTTGTTTATGACCCGGAGCGCAAACATATAGTAGTGTTCAGAATAATAGTAGTGCTGTGTGACTAAAAAGATTAATCCAGGTTTTGAGTATATTTCTTATTGTTACATGGGAAACAAGGTACCAGTAGATTCAGTAGATTCTCACAAATCCAACAAGACCAAGCATTCATGATATGTACACTCTTAAGGCTATGAAATTGAGCTATTAGTAAAAAAAGTAGAAAAGGGGGTGTTCACAGTAATAGTAGTGTGGCATTCAGTCAGTGAGTTCATCAATTTTGTGGAAAAACAGGTGTGAATCAGGTGTCCCCTATTTAAGGATGAAGCCAGCACCTGTTGAACATGCTTTTCTCTTTGAAAGCCTGAGGAAAATGGGACGTTCAAGACACTGTTCAGAAGAACAGCGTAGTTTGATTAAAAACTTGTTTGGAGAGGGGAAAACATACGCAGGTGCAAAAACTTATAGGCTGTTCATCTACAATGATCTCCAATGCTTTAAAATGGCCAAAAAAAAAAAAAAACAGATGCGTGGAAGAAAATGGGAAACAACCATCAAAATGGATAGAAGAATAACCAGAATGGCAAAGGCTCACCCATTGATCAACTCCAGGATGACCAAAGACAGTCTGGAGTTACCTGTAAGTGCTGTGACAGTTAGAAGACACCTGTGTGAAGCTAATTTATTTGCAAGAATCTCCCGCAAAGTCTCTCTGTTAAATAAAACATGTGCAGAAGAGGTTACAATTTGCCAAAGAACACATCAACTGGCCTAAAGAGAAATGGAGGAATATTTTGTGGAGTGATGAGAGTAAAATTGTTCTTTTTCGGTCCAAGGGCTGCAGACAGTTTGTGAGACGACCCCCAAACTCTGAATTCAAGCCACAGTTCACAGTGAAGACAGTGAAGCATGGTGGTGCAAGCATCATGATATGGGCATGTTTCTCCTACCGTGGTGTTGAAGCTATATATCTCATACCAGGTATCATGGATCAGTTTAGATATGTCAAAATACTTGAAGAGGTCATGTTGCCTTATGCTGAAGAGGACATGCCCTTGAAATGGGTGTTTCAACAAGACAATGACCCCAAGCACACTAGTAAACGGGCAGAATATTGGTTCCAAACCAACAAAATTAATGTTTTGGAGTGGCCTGCCCAATCCCTGGACCTAAATCCAATTGAGTACTTGTGGGGTGACATCAAAAAAGCTGTTTCTGAAGCAAAACCAAGAAATGTGAATGAATTATGGAATGTTGTTAAAGAATCTTGGAGTGGAATAACAGCTGAAAGGTGCCACAAGTTGGTTGACTCCATACCTCACAGATGTGAAGAAATCATGAAAAACTGTGGTTATACAACTAAATACTAGTTTAGTGATTCACAGGATTGCTAAAAAAGCAGTTTGAACATAATAGTTTTGAGTTTGTAGCGTCAACAGCAGATGCTACTATTATTGTGAACACCCCCTTTTCTACTTTTTTGTACTAATAGCTCAATTTCATAGCCTTAAGAGTGTACATATCATGAATGCTTGGTCTTGTTGGATTTGGGAGCATCTACTGAATCTACTGGTACCTTGTTTTCCATGTAACAATAAGAAATATACTCAAAACCTGGATTAATCTTTTTAGTCACATAGCACTACTATTATTCTGAACACTACTGTATCGAGGCGGTTGTGCAGGTGTCGATGAGAGACCGCAGCTACTCTGTCCTCCTTCAACTCCTCATTATTCGCATTAAATCTCGCTAAAACACACATTCTTCCATTTGTCTCTTTTTACCTTCTCCACTGGGAACTGAAAAAAAACTGCACTTTTCGCAACTGCTTCGGTGATTGCAGCTGAAAACAAAACAGTACACCAGCTTTCCTTGTGAAGTGATGAAGTGTTTGTGTTGCAGAAGTGGTCAAATTCTGCGATATCGTGCAGGGGTTCAAAATGAGACTGTGCTGCCCCATTGGTGAATACTATCATTACATTGCAGTAGTTTCCATATTTTAGTGTAAAGTTACAATCTTTAAATAATATGTTGTGTAATTGGGTTGGTGCTAGCTTGGTTCAACTTCAGCATGAGGAGAGTGCCTGTGGGATTTATAATGTGCTTATCCCTCTGGGGCTGACGCCGTCGTATACGACGGCTAAAACCAAGCTTTACTAAATTATAACTAAAGTTTTAATGATATGAGATAGAAACTTATGTTTTTTGCTGAAAAGTTAACTCAGTGGACTTTCAAGCCAGCCATCGGCCATCTTTGTACTCCTCATAGAAGCTGTGTGATGACGTGCGCAATGTGAGTGTCCAATCGGAATTGGTTCACCGTCACATGGTTTTCCAAAATCCAATCGTAGGGCAGATTTACCTCATGTGAAAAGCCAAAGATCTTTTTCAGGAGTGGTATGTTACTAGTTGGCCCCTTTGAATAGCCCCCTGGGTGCTCCAATGAATACATCCAGCAATAATAAAACATTTATGGCAGGCAAGTGAACTGTCCAAAAAATGCCCTCGGACCCCAGACGGTTAAAAATATATACTTGTTGTGGCTGCTGACATGAGCAAGGGGAACACATTCAAGTAGTGATTCTTAGATTTAATCATTCACGTCTTGAAAAGTCACTAACTAAAGTCACATAGCACAATGCTAAACGCCAACACTGGCATGAAAATTTGCTAGTGTCATATAAAGTGATGTTAACTGGCTAACATTAGCAAGAAAACATGCTAGCATTCCATAACAGTATATCTTTCAGATATACTGGTGCTTGCCTCTGGAATAGTTTATCTAGTCATATAGTTTATCCCAGTCATCCAAAGGTGCTTTCAAATGTTTAGTTAAAATATTTTTATCTCAACAGTTTTTAGAGGAAGAACTCAGTCCTTGATTTCCTCTTAATTACTTATTTTTAATTTTTTAATGTTAATTTTAATGTCCTAATGTATTTACATGTTGTTTAGGTTCTTGTTATTATCATATACACACACTTTTTTTTACTGTCATTATTATTATTATTATTATTATTATTATTATTATTATGTCACGGACATGAACGAGCGAAGCATGTTCATGATTTCCAGTTTGTGGTTTTGTCTGCGATTGGTTTGTGGCTTTTTATGGCTTTTTTCGACAATGTTGGTAGATGAAGCTGCAACATATACATATTCATTATATTGACCTTATTAGATAAAACCAGTCAATTAACACATTGCTAATGTGTTGCTCATGAGCTGAGTGCCTCAATTATGAGCAAAAGAATTTATAATGTACTTGCTGAAAAAAATATTGCTGCACACCTTCAGATAATTTTACATGTTGCATGAAAAATGACGCACACACACACACACACACACACACACACACACACACACACACACACACACACACACACACACACACACACACACAGTTTTTTTAGTTTTTTGCTGGACGGCCTAACTAAATAACAGATACACACCCACAGATTTGGGCTTTAGAGGTTTTTGGTTTAAATTCTTTTGTTCCCCCTTACATATATGTCAACCCCTTTGAGGGTCCACCTGTATAACCCAGTGAGAAAAATCCATAAAATCAACACAAAATCCTTATAACCTCCAAAACGCATCAAAATCAGTTTTATTGCAGTACACACAACCGCATAGCGGTATCACCTAACTGGGGTTTTGTCCACATATTAATAACTACCACTAGGGATCTCCATGGGCTCTTTTATGGTGGAAGTCCTCCACAGTTAAATCCTCTTGCTCCACAGTAAAATTGCTTGCTTTCAATAAAATCAATGTCTACAAGTACATTGTAGGTATTTTGTACAAACTCAATATATTTCCCGTGAAGTGTCACACAGCTGTTCTATTTTTACAGAAACAAGAACTCACAGAGTAACAGATCACTGCTCCTAGCAATCTTTGGCCCGACCATCTCAGACTGCTCTGCCTTACGATTGGATATTGGAAAACCATGTGACGGTGAACCAATTCCGATTGGACACTCACATTACCCACGTCATCGCACAGGTTCTATGAGGAGTACAAAGATGGTAGATGACTGGCTGAAAGTCCGCGGAGTTAACTTTTCAGCAAAAAAGTAAGCTTCTATCTCATATCATTAAAAATTTATTCATAATTTAGTAAAACTTGTCCTCAGCCGTCGGCCCCAGAGGGTTAAGAAAAACAACAGTAAAATAATTTTACAACAGAAAACCCTGAATATCCGTAAGACTTTATTTGTACATCCGTATGACTCTGAAACTCGGAAAAATTCATATAATTTACGGACAGTGTGTATAGGTTGACATGTATGCCCTTATTTGCAATAAGCAGGTATAGACAGTGAATTAATTCCTGTGCCCTTGAGTGCATGCTTTATTATACAGTTTGCACCAGTTTATTTGCTTGCATTAATGTGAGCACAATTGGTTGTAAAAGCATTCATCATTTCACCTGTAAATGTTCATTTAAGAACCACATATCACCTCATCATTTTAGATCTATCTGTCAGACATATTTTTTTAACCGCATATACAACCCCTGCAAAAATTATGGAATCACCGGCCTCAGAGGATGTTCATTCAGTTGTTTAATTTTGTAGAAAAAAAGCAGATCACAGACATAACACAAAACTAAAGTCATTTCAAATGGCAACTTTCTGGCTTTAAGAAACACTATAAGAAATCAAGAAAAAAGATTGTGGCAGTCAGTAACGGTTACTTTTTTAGACCAAGCAGAGGAAAAAAATATGGAATCACTCAATTCTGAGGAAAAAAATTATGGAATCACCCTGTAAATTTTCATCCCCCAAAACTAACACCTGCATCATATCAGATCTGCTCGTTAGTCTGCATCTAAAAAGGAGTGAACACACCTTGGAGAGCTGTTGCACCAAGTGGACTGACATGAATCATGGCTCCAACACGAGAGATGTCAATTGAAACAAAGGAGAGGATTATCAAACTCTTAAAAGAGAGTAAATCATCACGCAATGTTGCAAAAGATGTTAGTTGTTCACAGTCAGCTGTGTCTAAACTCTGGACCAAATACAAACAACATGGGAAGGTTGTTAAAGGCAAACATACTGGTAGACCAAGGAAGACATCAACGCGTCAAGACAGAAAACTTAAAGCAATATGTCTCAAAAATCGAAAATGCACAACAAAACAAATGAGGAACGAATGGGAGGAAACTGGAGTCAACGTCTGTGACTGAACTGTAAGAAACCGCCTAAAGGAAATGGGATTTACATACAGAAAAGCTAAACGAAAGGCATCATTAACACCTAAACAGAAAAAAACAAGGTTACAGTGGGCTAAGGAAAAGCAATTGTGGACTGTGGATGACTGGATGAAAGTCATATTCAGTGATGAATCTCGAATCTGCATTGGGCAAGGTGATGATGCTGGAACTTTTGTTTGGTGCCTTTCCAATGAGATTTATAAAGATGACTGCCTGAAGAGAACATGTAAATTTCCACAGTCATTGATGATATGGGGCTGCATGTCAGGTAAAGGCACTGGGGAGATGGCTGTCATTACATCATCAATAAATGCACAAGTTTATGTTGATATTTTGGACAATTGAAAGGATGTTTGGGGATGATGAAATCATTTTTCAAGATGATAATGCATCTTGCCATAGAGCAAAAACTGCAAAAACATTCCTTGCAAAAAGACACATAGGGTCAATGTCATGGCATAGGGTCAATGTCAATGAGCAGATCTGATTTGATGCAGGTGTTAATTTGGGGGATGAAAATTTACAGGGTGATTCCATAACTTTTTCCTCAGAATTGAGTGATTCCATATTTTTTTCCTCTGCTTGGTGTCAAAAAGTAACCGTTACTGACTGCCACAATCTTTTTTTCTTGATTTCTTATAGTGTTTCTTAAAGCCAGAAAGTTGCCATTTGAAATGACTTTAGTTTTGTGTCATGTCTGTGATCTGCTTTTTTTCTACAAAATTAAACAACTGAATGAACATCCTCTGAGGCCGGTGATTCCATAATTTTTGCCAGGGGTTGTATCACGTGGCAACTTGTCGAGAATTTCTCGACGAGAGGCTGGGTCAAAGCTGGAGTTAATACTTTTTTTCTCGGAATCTAAAGAAAGCCGGAACACAGCCAGTGAGCACAACACGCTGATAAAGTGGCAGCAGCACAGGGAGAGCACACGTGGCTATTAGATGTGAGTGATACGGTTGAAGTTCCTCTTGTGAACGTTTCTGCTGAGTGCATTTTGGGAGGGGGTATTCTTGGAGGGAACCACTTAAACTCAGAATGGCGGTTTGGGGGGTATATGTAACAGTTGATATTTGCGGCCACACAACTCCCCTCCTTGTTTCCAGTTGGATTCCACTTATAATTGCTGCCATTCTTCCCTCCACAGAGTGCAGCCAACATGTTTGTGACCTCACTCTCTCTCTCTCTCTCTCTCTCTCTCTGTCAAACCCGGTCATTAACACAAACACTGGCTGACACTTGTTTGTGCTTTTAATTGTGTCTGGATGTTATGTCTCTTGTGAACACATACATTAGCATTTCTGTGGCACAGTATAATCATGCAGACAGTGCACAGGAAATTGCCACATGCAATCATGTCGGTTGCATGAGCACGTTTGGTTTTGCTCAATTCCTGCGAAAGCAGCTGTGAACTGTGTGGTGGATTGTGTGTGTGACCGCTGTTTTTCAGATTCTTTTCTACATGGTGTTTTGATTTCAGCCCACATTTGCAACAACAACGATGGTCGAATGAATTAGTGTTATTTCACTTTCAGTGACATTAACTGCATCACATTACAAAAGGATTGTGTAATATTATTGGAAATACAGACCACAAATCAATAATTTGCAATAATTTATAAGAAAATTAAAAAATTCTAACATGTGGGTATAGGTATGAGACTTGTACCCCAAGTGGTATGGGAGCAGGTACAATACATGCTCTGTGGTTTACTAACACTGCCAAAGATGGAAGCCAATAGGGCCATACAGTGATGAAAATCCCACAAAAAGTAAAATTGTTGAGTTTTTTTGTGGAACTTTTGTGGAATCCTGCAAGACCTCATGGTGGTGGTAGTAGTAGTAGTGCAGTACATTGTTAATAAAACTGGATTTTGCCATAGTTGCAAAGAAAACTGGTCCACTATTGCATAGAATTAGCTGGGAGATGTGGCCCTTAACAATTGGGACACTTCTTGTACCTTTAGCAATGTCCAACAGAAAACTAGAGGGGCACTCACTAGGAACACATTCCCCTATCAAAGTGCAACAGGCCCTTCAACCATGCTTACTCCAAAATATTTCAGTCCTTTAACCTTTAATACAATGAACAACCCACACCACCTTACGTTTTACTTCATTTTCATTAGATTCACAACATTTTCTGGATCTTCCAGAAACTAAATATGTTTGTAGTTGAAATGAATTGAAATGCAGACACAAAAATATGAATTATTATTATTATTATTATCATTCATAGCAGCAGTAGTACTTTGAGGTCAAAGCATTATTAATTGAATAAAATGCTGGAAAATCTGTTTCACAGTGTTGAAAAAAGTGAGGAAAATATATGTAAGAAAATGAAAATATTCCCACATCCAATCCCAGATTCTGTTTTGCTGTTGTTTGTTTGGGCAGGATCTTTCCCTACTCCTCCACCAATTTTTAGCATAATAGGTTGAAGAATTTTTGAGTAAGCTTGGTGACCATCCATCCAAAACAAAAACTTAACAAACATTCAGGCATAAATTAAAACAAAACCTCCTTGTTGGTGGGAACAAGAAACACGTGTCCATGAATGCCCAAAAATGTCATGATAGGTTAAATAAAATGAAAAACAAACAAACAAAAAATAAATAAACACTCTTGGAAATATGGCTTGATAATCAAGAACAACTGCTAAAACAAACAATCAAACAAACAACAACAATAACAAACAACATACATACTTACAACATCAATTTAGTTCAGTTAATTTTATGTGTATATTGGCAAATGACAACAATGCTGCCTCAAGGCATTTTACATAAGGTGTATGTAACCTTGCCAACCCTCCTCAGCAAGCACACAGCTGACAGTGGCAAGGAAAAAAACTCCCTCTGATGATAATGAGGAAGAAACCTCAAGCAGACCAGAGTCAGAGGGGTTGCCCACTGTTTAGGCTATTCTAATTGTTACAAGGTTTTTACAGAATTTCCAAGTATTTCTGAACAAACACAGGAAATGGAAAAGCAGAAACAGAAAAAAACAGAAGAGCAACAGAGACAGAGTCCTTAATTGATCTAAAAAGCTGTTGGGAAGGTGTCGTAACACGGACCCGCAACAGGGGGCGCAAATGAATGGACAATGGATAAGACAAAGAGTAACAATTTAATGTTGTGAAACGCACAACTGGATACAGACAAAAATATATAATGCCAATTAAACACAAGGTGACGTGTGGGCAGGCTCGAAGATAGGAGACCTCTGGCGATCGAAGAGCCGGGACCCACACAGCTTCCACCACCAACGGCCTGAAGAACACCGGAGCCGCCAAGTCCTGAGTCCCTAGGTGGTCACCGTCTTCTGTTGCAGACCCTGGTACTGCTGGCAGAAGATGAAAACAGTTAATGGTGAGTGTGTATCCACACACCCAGTAATCCTTCACCCACAGGTCTTCAGGGAGGGAAAACCTCCACCTCTGATACAGAATCACCCGTGCAGCTCCTGACAGTTGCTCCTTGGATGGAGTGAGAGGCGAAGACGTCGCAGACTCTCACTGCACGCCAGTCCAATTATGACAGACTTCAGGAATACGGCTGCACACAGAACAATAATTAGTCTCAAAACAGTATGACTTGCAGAGAATTACCTTAAACGGTAGCTGATTTCTCGGCGAGGAGGTGGAGTAATAATCCGGCTTTTGTAGGGAAGGTGGTGATTGGTGACAGCTGGTGTAAATGAGTGACAGCTGTCACTCTCTGTTGTCTTGGCGCCCTCTCATGCTTGAAGCCCGCACTCCAAGCTGGGCGTCGACTGGTGGTGGTGGGCCAGCAGTACCTCCTCTTCAGCGGCCCACACAAGAAAAAGCAGTCTATCTTGGGTTTTTAATCTATCGGTGCCCATATCCAGTTCCACCTAGGTCCTGAAGAAGTACGACTTCCAGTCATTGGTGCAAAAGGCAGGACATCCTGAGGTCAGTCTGTCACCCTGGGGTGCAGGGCCAGCATCCATCGAGGGTGTTGTCACTGCCTCAGACAGAGAGAAAAAGACCAGAATCAGTGGGCTAGAACAGTGGTTTTCAAACTGTGAGGTGTGCCCCACCGGGGGGAGTGCCAGAGTTCTTCAGGGGGAGCGCAAGGGACGAGAAACGGTTCTTTTTGAGAATCGTTAAGAAATTATTCCATCCACCGACATCAATAGCATTTTTGCTTAACCATTCCCTTATCGGTCCTTAAGAGCGGCCGTTGTTTTTGAGGGTGTTTTATTGGGAAAATTATCATTTCTTTACACTGACTGCAGACCCTGCAGTGGGTCTGTAATCAATCACTTCTGCAGTGGCTGTTCTTGAAGCTTGAAGCAAGGATGCAGTGCTCTGACCCACTGCTTCGTTGGTTCATTGCTTCACTGCTTTTCAGATGCGGCAAGTTCCCTTCGAAAGTGGCGCTAAAATGTCAGACAGTCTGGCTCCAAGTTCATTTGCAGTTGAGGAGTTGATTCATTGCCGTGATGATAAATAAATGTCTAGTCCCACTGGCCAAGACAGAGAATGCAAACATAACAAGTGAGTGATCTGAAACCACCGATTCAAGAGACACAATATCAATATTTGAGACAGTAATACCACGAGCGAGGACCAAATCCAGGGTGTTTCCACAAATGGGAGTCGAACCCTGAATGCATTGCTGGAATCCTAATACAACTATAATGTCCATAAATTTGTAGAAAGGGGGACAGAAGGCTTGTTTACATGACTGTTGAAGTCACTAACAATCAGAATGTTATCTGCACAAGTTGCCAAATTAGAGCTAAACTCACCTGAAACTCAACATCAAAAAACGACATAAAAATCTACCATCTGAAGTAATTTTATTCACAAACCAATGCTGAATTTGGGAATATGTGTATGCATTAGGGTGCAATTCAAAAATAAAGTTTCTAATTTTTACTGTCTCACCCCCAGATTTGTTCATAATGTGAAAAGAAAAAAAAACTGTCAAAATCTGGATGTGTTATAATAATATTTACTGGTAGCTCAGCAACTCCAAAGTTGTGTAATTTTTCCAAAAAAATTCAGATATGATAAATAACAGTTGTTTTAACATAAACATAAGAATATTGTAGAAATCCTTAAAATGAAACCTAGAAGCTGCTAACAGTTACCTCAGAACTTAATCAGTTATTTTTGAACAAAAATAGATGAACACAAATAATGACTGAAAATGTCACAGTGTGTAGTGCCAAAACTCAGCTTTAATGGTGTAATGCACTATCCAGAGAATGACAGGACTGCAGCTTTAGCAATAGCTTCATTTGCCCTCTTGTAGCTGTCCAGCTCACGCAGTAGCTGCAGATCATTTTGTGGAACCGATGACACACACATGCATGTGAACCAAGCCTTGAGGTAGACCTGTATCACAAATGTGTGAAATGTGTTGAACAAGAGTTCACGTGCAGTCAGCCAGAGCAGAGAATGAAAGATGCATATCTTCAGGCTGCATATGAGCTTTGACAACATGTAGCTGGATGGAGTCAGCTCCTAGAAACAGTGACAAGTCTAGGAGCTCACGGTAATCATCTCTGGGATGAAACTTAGTTAGTTGTTGCCAAATGAAGCAAATTATATCACCCTTAACTGGTTTGACAGGTGATGCTATGAGCTCTACACAGCAAAATCACCAGTGTTAAATTAACACTGGTGATTTTTGCAAAATTTACTGTACACATCTAGTCCACTTTCATAGCCAGACTGGTTAGTTCAGCCCCAATTATATTACGTGATATATATAGGAAACACTTCAGTTCATTGAGCTACCAAGAAATATCCTTATCATATACCTAGAAATGATACGCCAATATGATTGGATAAAACACTAAAAAAATAAATAGCAATACACCCTTTTTGCGGACGGGTAATATTTTTCATACCACCTGAGTAAAATCCACAAAATGAATGTCACTTTGGTAATCAGCCAGTCCGGAGAGCGAAGCGGTGCCACAACGAAGCGGTGCGGTCAGAGGAACTGTGAAATACTGGTGAGTCACTATTAATAATTTCTTACGTGTCCAACCTCGTAGATTGATTGTTAAAATTAAATTTGTTAGTTCTAAAAGCCATCATAATTATTTATAGGAAAATGTTCTATTTTTTCTACCAAGGTTTGAACTTTGAGTGTTTACACAGAAGAGAAAAGTGAGAAAATGTTAATGCCTGTTTGAGAAAAGTGTATAAAGTGTGTAGTGAGGTATTTTACAGCCTTAAAACATCTATAATAATTGTAAAAAATAACGCTGACTACTTTGCGGATTTCACCTATCGCGGGTTATTTTTAGAACGTAACTCCCGCGATAAATGAGGGACCACTGTATATGATAAAATCATTATCAAGTTGTTCAGCAATGAATATGGCTTTTTACACCCTTCAGAAAACCATACAACATTTATCATTTATAGGTATATGATAAAATCGTTATCAAGTTGTTCAGCAATGAATATGGCTTTTTACACCCTTCAGAAAACCATACAACATTTATCATTTATAGGTATATGATAAAATCGTTATCAAGTTGTTCAGCAATGAATATGGCTTTTTACACCCTTCAGAAAACCATACAACATTTATCATTTATAGGTATATGATAAAATCGTTATCAAGTTGTTCAGCAATGAATATGGCTTTTTACACCCTTCAGAAAACCATACAACATTTATCATTTATAGGTATATGATAAAATCGTTACACCCTTTGGCCTCAGGGTGTATGGTTTTCTTCAGGGTGTATAAAGCCATATTCATTGGTGAACAACTTGATAACTGATAATATATCTGAATTAAACTTGTAGCAAATCATATGCTTCATAAAAGGAAAAAAAAAAATACGGGATGGGACCTGGAAAAAGTTTAAAAAATTTGTGTTGGCCATAATATTGAGTGGCACCCTAGTATGCATGTGTGTATGTATGTATGTATTTAGTATGTATAGACTAATGTGACAGTAGGTTTTCTTTTCTTTTTTTGTGCTTGTTTATAAATTAGGCTTATAGGCATTTAAATTCTCATGGAACAAAACATAAAAGGTTAATTTATTGAATAAAATCACTACCTTAGTAGCTGCTTAATGTTGTTTTTTGAAGGAATTTCATCAGAATATATTATTTTCTTGTAAACAAGTGCAAAATGCATGTTTGCGAGCTAGCTTCATGCTAAGTACTCAAACTGGCTCAGTGCTAGATCTTGCTTCTAACTATACCAAAATACGTTCATGACTTTTGTCTTCATGAGAGGAGTGTATTCGTGATGTCCAGTCAGGCCTGTGTTTTTAATAGTTTGTATTTCAGTAGGACGTAACTATAATGATAGATTTACAATTAAACCAATTTTGGTCACTTTAATTTTAGTGTTTAGTATATTTAGTTCATAGCTGAGATAATTACTTAAAGCATGTGTACAATCACCTTGCAATAACTGTTACTGTCAGAATTTATTTCAATTTTTGTCCTATTTCTTCTCTCTGATACAACATGATTCATATAAAGAAAAGACTTATGCGTTACCTGTCTACACATTATGAACAAAGCGATGGTACGAGTATGTCAAGGACGACACTGTAAAATATGCATATCCCAATGAAATATGTATACAGGTGTGTGTCATCACTGTCAGGATTTCCACAAAGGCTTTGTCTCAATGTGTGTTTCTCTGAATCCAGTGCCTCAACACTAATGTATGGAGACAAAAGAAAAGACTGATGCTGAGGAATAATTGTGCCCAATAGAAATATACTCAACAAAAATATAAACGCAACACTTTTGGTTTTGCTCCCATTTTGTATGAGATGAACTCAAAGATCTAAAACTTTTTCCACATACACAATATCACCATTTCCCTCAAATATTGTTCACAAACCAGTCAAAATCTGTGGTAGTGAGCACTTCTCCTTTGCTGAGATAATCCATCCCACCTCACAGGTGTGCCATATCAGGATGCTGATTAGACACCATGATTAGTGCACAGGTGTGCCTTAGACTGCCCACAATAAAAGGCCACTCTGAAAGGTGCAGTTTTGTTTTATTGGGGGGGGATACCAGTCAGTATCTGGTGTGACCACCATTTGCCTCATGCAGTGCAACACATCTCCTTCGCATCATCCGTGAAGAGAACACCTCTCCAACGTGCCAAACGCCAGCGAATGTGAGCATTTGCCCACTCAAGTCGGTTACGACGACGAACTGGAGTCAGGTCGGGACCCCGATGAGGACGACGAGCATGCAGATGAGCTTCCCTGAGACGGTTTCTGACAGTTTGTGCAGAAATTCTTTGGTTATGCAAACCGATTGTTTCAGCAGCTGTCCGAGTGGCTGGTCTCAGACGATCTTGGAGGTGAACATACTGGATGTGGAGGTCCTGGGCTGGTGTGGTTACACGTGGTCTGCGGTTGTGAGGCTGGTTGGATGTACTGCCAAATTCTCTGAAATGACTTTGGAGACGGCTTATGGTAGAGACATGAACATTCAATACACGAGCAACAGCTCTGGTTGACATTCCTGCTGTCAGCATGCCAATTGCACGCTCCCTCAGATCTTGCGACATCTGTGGCATTGTGCTGTGTGATAAAACTGCACCTTTTAGAGTGGCCTTTTATTGTGGGCAGTCTAAGGCACACCTGTGCACTAATCATGGTGTCTAATCAGCATCTTGATATGACACACCTGTGAGGTGGGATGGATTATCTCAGCAAAGGAGAAGTGCTCACTACCACAGATTTTGACTGGTTTGTGAACAAT
The DNA here is from genome assembly GCF_902500255.1 of Thalassophryne amazonica. Taxonomy (NCBI): domain Eukaryota; kingdom Metazoa; phylum Chordata; class Actinopteri; order Batrachoidiformes; family Batrachoididae; genus Thalassophryne; species Thalassophryne amazonica. Next base: position 55,809,918 of record NC_047104.1, read on the forward strand.
ATTTGAGGGAAATGGTGATATTGTGTATGTGGAAAAAGTTTTAGATCTTTGAGTTCATCTCATACAAAATGGGAGCAAAATCAAAAGTGTTGCGTTTATATTTTTGTTGAGTGTATATTGACTATGCATTTGTACATTGCAATCAACTATGTATTTTCTTTTATTCAAGAAAATGTAACCAACCTCAGCACCTGAGCCAGTACTGTTTCTAAATTTAATGCCCAGAAAGCTCTAGAAGAAATAAGGTACCCCCCCTTGTGGATGGATGCCTAATCTACTCAGTCATGGTGGTTTAAAGAGAGAATGCTTTCAAGATTTTTATGGTGTTGGTTCCAGCACTCCCAGCACCTCAGTGTTATAATGGAGAAGAGGTTACTTCCTTTCCCAAAAGGAAATGAGGTTACATGGATGAGGTGTGTTCAAGTTATTGTGGCTTAAGACTCTGTGCACCCTTTTGTTTATGCTATTTAGCTAGCTAACAGATAGTTAAACTAGACCACCACACTTGTAGTTTACAAACCTCCTCAAACCCTAGTTTCCAATTAAAATTTTTACCTTGGAAACAAATTTCAATGTCAAAGTCCTGTTAAAAGTGGCTTTTAACATAAATTACATTGATCAAATGTCAGGGGTATGTATTAAGTTTATATACTTGAATCAAAGATTTTTTTTGTGGGGTTGTCAAGTTTTTTTTTTCAACTTTTTCAGTTTCTGAATTCTTTCTCAAATAATTTTCACAGAACATTGTTTATCTTCGCTATGCACAATTTGTCACTGCGTTTTGGCACTTGGTTTCTGACTGATAACTGGAAGACAGACAAACAGGCATAAAATTGGAACCTCCATCCAATTTTGGTGGTTTAGATTAATCCATAACAGAAAAATGAGAGTGATCGAGGCACTTTTGTTTGAGATTTAATGGAAATTCTAATCCAATTACATTATTTCCGTGAATCTGATTGGTTAAGCGTGTGAGATTTCAGAACCGTATAATATCGGGGTAACAGTGGCAAAATATTTGACCCTTTCACATTTGGATGTATTACTCCACGCCCTGACCAGTGTTCTGACGATGTGTCATTCTTGTCGAATGTCATTCTTGTCAAATGTCATTCCTGTCCTTCCTGCACAATATTGTCGGGACATGGAACTGTAGATTTATGTGACGAGACACACAATTTGACAGAACACCAGCTGTGCACGCTGCTAGCTGTTAGTGCTGTTAGCTGAGAGTGAGAGAAAGTCGCATACCGACCCCGCCGCCTAAATGGGTGAATTTAAGCTACCATACGAAAGTTTTGATGTGGACTCTGATACAGAATTACTGTTTCACATTTGATGGATTTTCACATTTGATGGATTACTCCACGCCCTGACCGCTGTTGGAGCGATGATGCCTCGGCTCGATGGTAAGCCTTGCTGAGCGAATTACCCACAGAAAAATAAACCATGCAAACGATGGAACTGAATTAGAATGGGAATAACCCTGTTGTGTCTGATGATTTGCCGACGTTCATGCCGTTATATGGTCACAAATAGCTGTTTTACAGTAAAGCTCTATTTGCAACCGTATAACCAGCATGAAAATCCGCAAATCATCAGACACAATGGGATTATTCCCTAAATGTACACCAAATGGGCTTTTCAATATTAAATTCAAATATCCACAAAATCCACAATGTGGATCAGATCCAGATAAACCTTTGTCAGGTGATAAAGGTTTGAAATATGAGAGTAATTGGGGCATGTTTGATTAAGATATGATGTAAAATAAAAACATTAAAAGGGGTTTTCAATGCTAAATTTAAATAGTCACAAAATCTGTAATCAAGATCTTTTATGGATCAAACCTTTTCAGTCTTTTTTGACAGAGTTATGAAGTTTTGAAAATTTGCTCAATGTTAAAGAACAGGGATTTTTCCAGTTTTTCAAGATTGTTCCTGACTTTGACCTTTGACTTATGTTCTTGAAAATTTAATCAGTTCTTGCCTATCAGGATATGAATCCTCTGTAAAAAAAAAAAATCATTATGATATATAAAAAATTATAGGTTACAGGCTGTTCACAAACAGACAAACAAACAGGGGTGAAAACAAAACCTCTGCCCAAATACATTGGCGGAGAATGTAACATCCGTCCTACTTTGTTGGTGGAGGTAAACAGAACTTCAGGTGAAACTGGAACATACAGTCAGTGGTATTTGCATTCATCTCTGAGACAGAGACAATCTCAGTTTATTAAACAAGCTCAATTTCTACTTACATTAACTTACTACAGTATCCCGTGGCTTGCACCTTGCACTGGACCATGCTGTATATGTAAATGAGTTTTTGCAGTGATTGGTGTGAGGTAAGCAGATGAAGTTCAACTATCATTGAGAATTACTGTCCACTTTATGGGTCACTGAAATTGTATTACAATATTTTATGCGGAAAATATATTGTAATGTTCACAGTTATTGGTAAGAAGGCTTTATTAATATTTTACATCCCCTGCCCCACAAACTCTTGTTTCTACCTTTTTTAGGATGAGGTCCAAGAAAGAAAATGAAGCAGCATTTAGCTGTTATGCTCCTCATCTGTGGAACAAACTTTCTAAATACCTGAAGTCTGCTCGAACTGTCAGTTCATTTAAATCAGGATTGAAAACAGTATTGTTTAATGCAGCTTTTTCATAAATTACTTTATATATATATATAAAAGTATAAAAAGTTTTATATATATATATATATATATATATATATATATATATATATATATTTCTTTTCACTGTTCTGAATGCATATTTATTAGTTTTATTTCAGCATTTTATTTTTCTGTTTTAATTGTGTATTTTTTGCTTTTGTAAAGCACTTTGAAATGCCTGTGTATGAACTGTGCTATACAAATAAATTTGCCTTGTGTTCACTTCAAATGTAGCCATGGATTGAATTATAAGGTTTCTGGGAGGTCTGACAGATTAACTTTTTTTTTAAATTTTGTTCCTACAAGCAGTTATTTCGGCTGCATGCCAGGAAGGAGCAAAATAACTCTTTGGAACATGAGTTCCTGTCAGCAATCATGGAATTCCACATCTGCGGGATCTACCCAGGATGAATTGTATGATGTCTACTTGATTTGGAAATGTATTGGGCTTTGGGTGAAAATGGGAATGTCCTATTTAATGACTGATTTCACATCAATACCACCAACCACTGACTCACCAACTGTAGTACATTTGAATGGGACTCTGCTATTTACTGTTTTCTTCAGCTATCGATTGTTGTGATTAGTGGACTCTGCATGTCTACAGTTGCTTAGTTGCAGCATTTCAGTCACTCCATATTTGACAATTCAAATACACATGGTCAACTCAGATAGTCTGGTCTGCTGGAGGTTTCTTCCTATTATCCAGAAACACTTGAGGGAGTTTATTTCTGACCACTGTTGCCAACATTTTGTTCATGGGGTCTGTGACTTTTGAAAGCTGTTCATGTATTGCACCTCAGAGTGGCTTATGTTGTGATTTGGTGCTGTATATGTGAACTGAATTGAATGAATGAATGCTGAAGATACTGGCTGTCCTATTGCATACTTATTGGTTACACATGAAAAGGCCATTGTAGTGTGAGGTTGCAGAGACTGTTGCAATTCCCAAGATAAACATTAATGAAGGCATGCACCAACCTGAACACCTTGGGCTTTTAAAATTAGATGTATCACGACTGGAATTGTGTTCTTTGTTAACAATATTGCAAAACGTGTTGAATGATATTAAGAAATTGATTTTTAGTATTATTACAACCACTAAGTCCAAGGCTACAGGGCAATCAGATAATCAGTCCATGACTCAGAGTCCCACAATCAACATAAAAGCCTGAATACCATAACAGTTTGACAGTCAAATACAGGAGGCTGCAGCCTGAGGGAATTTCTGTTGGCTAGTCTCCTCTAGCTGCTTTCCTCTGTGGCTCAGGTGTCTGCTTCTATGCAGGTATGTGTTACCATAATAGAGTAGTTAAGAGGGGCTCTTGTCGAGGGCCCTTCCCTCCTGTCTCGGCACACTGACTCCAGTATGAGGAGAGGTGCCTGACCGATTTAGAACAGTCATGTTAGACTGAGTATTGCATAATGGAAACTGTCACAAGGCTAGTAATGTGTAATTAAACTTGTAGGCATTTTAATTGAGAATATTCAGACCCACCTTGATTAGATTTCACTTGGAAAAGCCAATAAGCATGTGCTCTCGACCTCAAGCTGGAGAGTTCTTCTCAGTGACTTTTCCCAAGTGACTAAATGTCCGCAGCAGTTGCACCCTTCCTTTACACTCCAAAAACCACAGTCAAACCTTGCTTTCCTAGCATCATCTCTCGCTATCCACGCTGCCTTCAATAGGGTTGCCTTGTTTGCTATAACTTTCATTATGTGAACTAAAAATACAGTACCCTTTGAATTTGCTTCCGTCACATTCAACTGAAAATGTGAACTTCAAGGACATCTTTTATGGGATGTGCTGGAGGTAGTACACCACAAAATCAACATGTCTAGACAACTGCATCCATTCCATTCCTCTTAAACTTGCTATTTAACATATCACAATTCATTAAACCTGTATTTTATTTTTTTGTTTGGTGTTAAATATAATCCCTGTGATATGAAAACCAGCCTTTGTTCTCCCTTTGTTAAAAGGAGGGGTTCCTACTCAGTTACATAAATACCAATTACCAACCAAGTTACAAAGGGTGTCCCTCAAAACTGAGTGTTGGGACAATTACTTTTTCCAAACTTTGTTATAGTTTTGCTGTCAGAATCCCAGATGTAAATATTATTTTTATGCAAATTATACTATCATTTAGTTTTGTGTATCAACTCAAAATGTCATTTGCACTTAACATTTAGCATGACTCAAGGTTAGGTCAGGTGTGGCAGCACTGGTGCTTTGCATTTCCAAGGGACATGATCCACTGAGGCATCTGCATGCTGGAACATGTCTAGAGAAATGTGCTACATGGCTATGTCATAGCTCATATTCCCTCACAATGTTAGTGTCACTCGATGTCTTAGTTTCCCCAAGTAATCATTCATTTGAGTCGTTCCAGCAGTACCCAAGAATCCTCCAAAGAGACCAAGTGCCAAAAGCACTGAGTCATTGCTTTGGGTCACTGGCTTTATTCTTCTGCAAAGATCGGCATTGCCAAACAACTATCTCCAGCAAATGCATCAATGCATATACTGTTATAAGGGATCTCAAAGGTTAAGGACATGAATGTCACTGCTGAGATAAGTTAAGGTCTTTCTAAGTTCAACACATTCACTGCATACAGTTACTCTTCTGATGACCAAGCCCAGGATGTCATTGAAAGCCTTTCTCAAAGTTTGAATCCAAGACAGTCAGAAACCCAAACACTCTGATACCTCACACTGTTTCTCAAGTGCTACAATCAAGGTATCCATTGATTCTGCAAAGATCACATAATCATCTGTGAATTAAATGTTGAAAAAGCCAAACTCATTCTTTCTCAAACTCTAGAAGTATTGGTAAGTGAAGCGTGAAACTATTTTATTTTCAAGGTGTAGACATTGAGGTTGTGAATAACATGAATATTCTTCTTTTTCATTTGGCTGCTCCTGTTAGGGGTCATCACAGCAGATCAGTCATTTCCATCTCACCCTGTCCTCTGTATCTTCCTCTATCACACCAAGCATCTGCATGTCCTCCCTCAGCACATTCATAAACCTCCTCTTTGGCCTCCCTCTTCTCCTACCTGGTGGCTCCATCCTCAGCATCCTTCTCCCTATATACCTGGTTCCCTCCTCTGCATATGTCCAAACCATATCAGTCTCTCCTGTCTGACTTTGTCTCCAAACCATCCCACCTGAGCTGTCCCTCTGATGTGTTCATTCCTAATCCTGTCCATTCTCGTCACTCCCAAAGAGAATCGCTGTTATGATTTTGTCTCCATGCCATCCCTCTTCAATCTGCTGTCTTCTGTCTGTGTATCATCCTTTAGCCATGTGTCTAGTTCCGTCTTAGTTTCTGCCCAGCCTTTGGTTCTCCCCATTGTATTATCATTAGCTGTATCACCTGTTTGTTTTCCTTTTGTTTATGTTTAATTTTCTGTTTATTTTACTGTCACCATTTGTTAGTTCCATTTTAGTTTAGTCTGAGCCTTTATTTTTTATTGTTGATCTCTTTTCAGTACTTACATTTGTTTCTTGGTTATTTCTTTGCTCTTTCAGGTTAGGTCTACTTTATTTTATTTCTTATTTAGTAGTACTTGGGTTTTGTTCATCTGTGGTTTTGGCATTTTGTTTAGATCACTGTGGTTTTAGGTTCATCCTTGAGTTGGGTCCTGTCCACTTTGCTTTTGTCTAATTGCACTCTCTTGTCTGGTGTTCAGGGTTTGGTGTGGGTGTGTCCTCTACCTTCTGTTTGCCACACCCCTTTCCAGATTGTTCTCCAGCACCTGTGTCTCATTTCCTAATCACCACTGGTGTTATTTAAGCCCTTTACTTTCTCTTCTCCCCTGCCAGATTGTTTGTTTTTGCTTTCCAGCCATTTTCATAGTCCTGTTGTGCCTCATTATCTGCCTGCCTGTGTTTTGACTTTGCTTTGTCTTCGACTTTGAGTTTATCTTTGCCCCTGAACTCCAGAACGCCGTGTATTTTGACCTCAGACTGTTTTTTTTTGTGACCACGCCTCAGCTTCTTGTGTGCCTGCCACCTCTGCCTCGCTGCTGCACCACCTGTGTATCAAATCCCTGCTCGTTAAACCATATTAAACCAGTTTCTTATTTCAATCTGCTTGAGAAAGTTTGCATTTGTGTCCTGCTCTGTTTGTGCCACGCCACTGCCAAGCCTGACAATCGCAACATTGCCTGCCTCCTGTCTTTTTGTTAGTGCCAAAAAGACTTGCAGATTTTCCCCTTCACTTTTGCAGATATTCTTCGGTCACAAATCACTCCTGCCACCTTTCTCCACCCACTCCACCCTGCCTGCACTCTTCTTCATGTCTCTACCACATTCTCCATTACTTTGGACAGTTGACCCCAAGTATTTAAACTCATCTACTTTCACCACTTGTACCTGCGTTATTCCAGCGTGCTCCCTCTCATTCACACAAATGTACTCAGGTCTTTTTTAATCTTCTTGTCAAGCAACCAGTAAAGAAATTCAAATTATGCCACCACCTCTATATCCCATACCCTACTCCTTTCTTCTTGAAGACACAAGTCCCTGTATACAGACCACAAAAATGGTTCATTTTAGTACTGATGAGGTGCTTTGTTGACAAAATTTAGGATCTAATACCATGTGATCTATATTAAGTTGGTGAAAAGATCTGTACAACCCCTTTAAACTGCAGTCCAAATATGTCATTCTTTTCCTGGGTAAATTTCTCCTACCCATCTCAACCTCAGACAGCAATGACATATTCATTTAATCACTACTTTCTTTTGCAGGGGCATATGACTCAATGATAATGACCGTATTGAGTGTTTTATAGAGAGTCATAATTACGATAATCTTAACCTCCATTCTTGGGAGTTTATGTCCATATCTACCTTCCTTTCTTGCTGCTCTCTTTCTCAATGACAGCTGCTTTTCATGGGAAAGTGCCTCTTTTCTCAGAAGATAATCTATTGCCATCCTCCCATTGCTTAAATGTGGCTACATGGTGAGTCAGCACTGTAATTCCGTCATTAGTTGGATAATGTGTGCGCTGACTGCGTGTTAAAACTTTAAGTGCCAGCTTTGGTGTGACCCTGGGGCAGACTGTGGATTTGACTGATGCCAGTCTACCCTGCTAGCGTCATCTGAGCGCTGTAATAGATTTTTTTTCCTGGTCACTTAGGCCTATATAGATTAGTGTTGTGCATCAGGATATACACAAGAGAACAGTGCTTGTATGTTTATTCAGAAAAAATCTTCTTTTTCAAAACAGAGAAGAATTTTTAAGAAATAATGAAAATTCCAAAACAAAAAATCATGATGCAATACAATTAAATGTGCTATGGTCTGCCTTTGTCTGCCTCTCTCCTTCCCTTTTTTTTAACCTTGTGTGTAGTTTTTAGTTTTTCCCACAGATGGTGCGCTGACCTGTGACTCATCATCTCCTCGCACCTGAGGCTTATGGGTGGCTCATCAGGAGCGGGCTACTTAAACCCCGGCTTTAAGCTCAGCCTTTGCCAGATTCTTTCCTTTCCCGAGGCCATTTCATCATTCATCCATGACCTTGTTCTATGTTGACGCTTCCAAGCACTCTGATGTCTGGGCTTCACGCAGCTCATTTCAAAGTAACCTGGCCACCTGTAATTCCTATATTAGAGCTTGTTGATGTTTTTTCTGTTTCCAGACACTTTCCTGCATGCCTTCCATGCCACGATGTCACTTTGGAACTCTCCAGCTCTCAGCTACAGAGCGCATAGCTCTGTCATGCTTCATTTAAGTTCCTGCATGTCTGTGAGATCCTGTTCTCATGCTGTTCCTGTTTATGACTGTGCATGACTAAGAACTGTTTCCAACAACTGTTTTCCAAGAACTAGAACCAAGAACTACTTCCAAGAACTGTTTACCAAGAACAGTATGAACTCTGATATCGAACCACTGAGAACTTTCCAAATCGTTACTAAAGTCAAGTCCTGCTTAATTGGAACAGTGTCACAAGACATGCAGCACCTGACCTCTGAAGATATCCATGAACTGTGAACAATTCCTGAACAGCAAACCTTGTTTCCTAGAAAGTGAACTTTATTTCTGCACCTATGAACATTCCTGTTTTAAGCCTACAGTGAACTACTTGTTGTTAAAGGCTTCAGTGTTATGAGTGCAAGCCCTCACCTCTGTTCTCCTAGTTTCTGTCCTCGGCTCTGTGCGCCCACCTGGCTCTGGTACCAGTTCCCATATACCTCAGGACTCCTGCTTGTTCTCAGACTCCCAAGTCTGTCCGTGTATGCACTGCAGCTCCCAGATTTCCACCGCTACAAGCGGGCCCTGTCTTGGCTCAGCAGGCTGTCTAACCAGCGCAGCATTGTTCATGTGTTTATTGTAAATAAATCTCTTTCCACTCATAATCAGTTCTGTTCCTTGCTCCCAGCGTTTAAGTCCATCACCTGTAATGGTCCGATACCATCCACACCCCTAACCATAACAGAATGTTTAGAAATACTTATGGGGCTCATTTAACTGGTTTTATTCATTTTTAACCTGGATCCCAGCAAGAGATCAGGGTATTGTAAGGCCTTGTGTGCAAGCCTGTCCATGAAATAACTCAGAAATAGGTAATCACATTTTCAGCATACTTGAGAAAAACATTCCTTAGGCAAAGGTGTCCAGATGAACGTTTGGAGTGGATTGGTCAAATGATAAGGTCAAGCTTGTCAAAAAATGTTGTCTGAAAATGCATTTTTCTGACATATTTCCACAGCCAGTGGGGCGAGACAGATAATCTTACATGAATATCAGTCAGTAAAACACTGGTAAATGGCATGAGCGCTGTTGTGATAAAACTAGAAAGATGTAATGACATGATCTCATACTACTACTACAACAACTACTACTACTACTACAAAAAAAAAAAAAAAAACTTTTTCAAGGATATCTCCACCACAAGTAGGGCTAGAGAGGTGATCCAAAGCCAATATCAATCAACTAATCATTCATCATTGCATGGTGTAAGTGACATCATGATGGTTTTTCCTAAAATGTCATAAATAATGTCACTATAGTTCAAAAACATATGTGGAACAAGGTGGCCCTTCAATGCAAGTCAAGTCAGGTCAAGTTTGGGATCATGTGCTGGTCCCACATGTCTACCATAATGCAGAACTTTCCCAGTTCAGGGATGGCAACCACCCAAGAAGAGAACTTGTCCATCATCACCATTTGTATGTAACCACAACCTTCTGCTAAGGACAATTGAAACATGGATGTCCCTTTGGCCTACTCCATCTGCAAGGGTCCTCAAAACTGATGCAGCTCATGCGCAGAGAAATACACTACTTGGCCAAAATGGTGCAGTTAATGTTTCCTCACAATGCAAGTGATACTTCTCATGGAGGCTCCCAAAGGAACCATTTATTTGACACAAAGTCAGTCATCCTCCAAACAGACCAAGTATACAAAACATCTGCTCGATGCCTTAGTTCACTGGTTAGCATCTAAGTCTGCCAACCATATAGAGAGGATGCACAGGGACCCTAAAGACTTGCACCTGCATTTTCCGGCAAACATAACCTGTTGTGTGGGCTGCTGAAGAGGAGGTACTGCTGGCCCACCACCAGAGGGTGCCCTGCCTGAAGTGCGGGCTTCAGGCATGAGAGGGCGCCACAGCAACCGGGAGTGGCAGCTGGTAGTCATCACCAGCACCAGCTGTCACTCATCATCACCACAACCACATCTCCATAAAAGCCGGGCAGCATCTTCACCTCACTGCAGAGAAATCGTCTACCAATCAGGTAAACACTCAGCCATTGTTTTGTGCCGTACAACATTCTGAACATTTGCAGGCGTACCTATTTGACTGGTCAGCAGCTGGAAGCTGGGAGGAGATGACGCTCTTTGCTCCTCGGATAAGTAGTCTTTCAGGCTCTGCACGTTTTTGTTCCTGTGTGACTGTGCTTAAGAGGTGGAGGTGTTTCCCACCCTTTCTGACTGTTTGCTGGGTGTTCACGCACCCACCATCACCTGTCTGTTCTTCCTGCCAGCAGTACCCGATCTGACAGCCGGAGGCAGTGGCCACCTGGGGACCCAGCGCTTGGTGGCTCCGGGGTGCTTCAGATCCGGTGGCAGTGGAAAGCGTGTGGGATCCGGCTCTTTTCTGGACGGGCGTCTTCTATCCTCGAGCCTGCCCACACGTCACCGTGAATTATTGACTGTTGATCTCAGTTGTGTTATCTGTTGCTCTGTTGTGCACATTCACAACATTAAATTGTTATATTTTGGCTTATTCCATTGTCCGTTCATTTCCGCCCCCTGTTGTGGGTCCGTGTACCTACACTTTCACAACAGGATTTCTCGGGCAGCGTCATGGATCCCGAGGGGCATCAACCATCGAGTGAACCGCCAATGGAAACACAGGGTGCACAGGCGTCGGCAGGAGGCGTGTTAGGTGAACTGCAGCACATCTTAACCACCTTCACTGTTCGGTTGGACTTGGTAACCGAGCAGAATGTTATACTTAACCGGAAGATGGAGGCTCTCACCGCCCAGGTGGAAGCGCACACTCAGGGCGCTGCTGCAGCACCTCCTCCTGCTGACCGAGCACTGAATACAGACATTCCAGTGGTGATTCAATGAACCCCCCCCATCCGCTGAAGCATACATAAGCCCTCCAGAACCGTACGGCGGTTGTGTCGAGACGTGCGCAGACTTCTTAATGTAGTGTTCGCTCATCTTTGCACAGCGTCCCGTTATGTACGCGTCAGATGCCAGCTGGGTGGCTTGTGTTATTAATTTGCTTCGAGGAGAGGCACACGCCTGGGCTACGGCGCTCTGGGAGCAAAATTCACTGCTCCTAACGACATATACTAGGTTTGTGAGGGAGTTTAAACAGGTGTTTGATCATCCCAATAGAGGCGAGACCGCTTCGACCGTGCTGCTGTCAATGAGACAGGGACGTCGGAGTGCAGCCAAGTATGCAGTCGACTTCCGCATCGTGGCTGCGAGGTCTGGCTGGAATAACGTTGCACTCCGTGCCGCCTTCGTAAACGGACTGTCTCCGGTCCTGAAGGAACACCTGCTGGCTAAGGATGAGCCGCGGGATTTTGACGGGCTTGTCGACCTGGTCATACAGTTAGACAACCGGTTAGAAGAACACCGTCGGGAGCGGGGCGAAGGGCGTGGCCGGGCGCGAGCCATCCCTCTTCCTTCCGGGTCTGAAAGGGTGCCGCTGTCCCTACACTCCACAGTCGGAGAGCTCTGTGGGGCAACAGCTCCCCCTGCTGACGAAGCTATGGACACGAGCAGGGCTAAAGTAAATTCACATGACAGACAACGGAGGCTGGCTCGCGGAGAATGTTTTTTCTGTGGCTCGAATGAGCACATACAGAGAAACTGCCCCAAGCAGTTAAACTTCAATGCTCGCCCTTAGAGACTGGGTTAAGGGTGGGCCATAACATTCATGCGGGGAAAGCCCGTAGATCCGCACGCATCCCAGTGACGATCCATAGTGGGGATCTTACCCTTCACGCTCCAGCACTGGTGGCTCTACCTTCACCATTGAAGGTACGGGCACTAGATGGCACCATTAATCCAACACCAGACACCACCCGTGACTTTGGTGGTGTGTGGACCTCCCGAGTGATTTTGGGATTTCCATGGATGATTAAGCACAATCCCCGGATTGATTGGCCGTCTGGGGTAGTGATGCAGTGGAGCGACACCTGCCACTGGGAATGTTTAGGATCCTCGGTTCCACCCGGTGTGACAGCTAATGAGGAGGTTAAAGTCCCCCCCAATCTGTCGGCGGTGCAGGAGGAGTACCATGATCTTGCTGATGTTTTCAGCAAAGATCTGGCACTCACTCTTCCCCCGCACCGTCCGTATGATTGTGCCATTGATTTGATCCCGGGCGCTGAGTACCCGTCCAGCAGGTTGTACAATCTCTCTCGTCCTGAGCGCGAATCAATGGAGACCTACATCCGGGACTCCTTAGCTGCCAGGTTGATCCGGAACTCCACCTCCCCGATGGGTGCAGGTTTCTTTTTCGTGGGCAAAAAGGACGGCGGACTCCGTCCATGCATTGACTACAGAGGGCTGAACGAAGTCACGGTTCGCAATCGATACCCGCTGCCTCTGCTAGATTCTGTGTTCACGCCCTTGCATGGAGCCCAAATCTTCACCAAACTAAATCTTAGGAATGTGTATCACCTAGTTCGGATCCGGAAGGGAGACGAGTGGAAGACGGCATTTAACACCCCGTTAGGTCACTTTGAGTACCTGGTCATGCTGTTCGGCCTCACCAATGCGCCCGCGACGTTCCAAGCGTTGGTTAATGACGTCTTGCAGGACTTCCTGCACCGGTTCGTCTTCATATACCTGGACGATATCCTCATCTTCTCCCCGGATCCTGAGACTCATGTGCAGCATATATGTCAGGTCCTGCAGTGGTTGTTGGAGAACCGGCTGTTTGTGAAGGGCGAGAAGTGCGAGTTCCACCGTACTTCTTTGTCCTTCCTGGGGTTCATCATCTCCTCCAACTCCATCGCACCCGATCCGGCCAAGGTAGCGGCGGTGAGAGATTGGCCCCAACTGACAAGTTGTAGGAAATTGCAACAGTTCCTGGGTTTTGCAAATTTCTACCGGAGGTTCATAAAGGGCTATAGCCAAGTAGTTAGCCCCCTGACGGCCCTAACCTCCACTAAAGTCCCCTTCACCTGGTCGGATCGGTGTGAAGCCGCCTTTAAGGAGTTGAAACGTCGGTTCTCCTCTGCACCCATTCTGGTGCAGCCCGATCCCAATCGCCAGTTTATAGTCGAAGTGGATGCCTCTGACTCAGGGATAGGAGCTGTGCTGTCCCAGAGCGGAGAGTCCGATAAGGTTCTCCATCCTTGTGCCTATTTTTCCCGTAGGTTGACCCCAGCAGAGCAGAACTACGATGTCGGCAATCGGGAACTCCGAGCGGTGAAAGAGGCTCTTGAGGAGTGGAGACACCTGTTGGAGGGAGCGACAGTGCCCTTCACGGTTTTCACGGACCATCTGAACCTGGAGTACATCCGGACCGCCAGGCGTCTGAACCCCAGGCAAGCCCGCTGGTCACTGTTCTTCTGGCGTTTTGACTTCCGGATCACCTACCGCCCCGGGACCAAAAACCAGTGATCTGACGCCCTGTCCCAGGACCACGAAGAGGAGGTCAAGGTCGAGCTGTCAGATCCACTGGAATCCATCATCCCTGAGTCCACTATCGTGGCCGCCCTCACCTGGGACGTGGAGAACACCATCCGGGAGGCCCTGGCATGGAACCCGGACCTGGGGACTGGCCCAAAGAACAGACTTTACATCCCACCAGAAGCCAGAGCTGCAGTCCTGGACTTCTGTCATGGATCCAAGCTCTCCTGTCATCCTGGGGTGCGAAGAACTGTGGCAGTGGTCCGGCAGCGCTTCTGGTGGGCGTCTATGGAAGCCGACGTCCGGGAGTACATCCAGGCCTGCACCACCTGTGCCAGGGGAAAGGCTGACCACCAACAGGCACAGGGACTCCTCCAGCCGTTACCTGTGCCTCACCGCCCCTGGTCCCACATCGGCCTGGACTTCGTCACGGGCCTCCCGCCGTCCCAGGGCATGACCACCATCTTCACGATAGTGGACCGGTTCTCCAAGGCGGCCCACTTCGTGGCCCTCCCGAAGCTCCCGACGGCCCAGGAGACTGCAGACCTCCTGGTCCACCACGTCATATGTCTGCATGGGATTCCATCCGACGTCGTCTCTGACCGTGGTCCCCAATTCTCCTCGCAAGTCTGGAGGACTTTCTGTAGGGAACTGGGGGCCACCGTGAGCCTCTCGTCCAGGTACCATCCCCAGACAAACAGACAGGTAGAGCGGGCCAACCAGGAATTGGAGCAGGCCCTTCGCTGCATGACCTCAGCGCACCCGATGGCCTGGAGCAACCATCTGGCCTGGACTGAGTACGCACACAACAGCCAAGTTTCATCTGCCACTGGCCTTTCCCCATTTGAAATATGTTTGGGGTACCAGCCCCCATTGTTTTCGCTTGTGGAGGGAGAGGTCGGGGTGCCCTCGGTCCAGGCCCTTCTGAGGAGGTGCCGTCTCTGCCCTGCTCAAAGCCCGGACGAGGACCAAGGCCCATGCAGACCGCCGGCAATCCCCGGCCCCTGCATACCAGCCCGGGCAGGAGGTTTGGCTGTCAACGAAGGACATTCCATTGCAGGTGGAGTCACAAAAACTAAAAGACCGGTACATCGGCCCCTTCTCCATCCTCAAGGTCCTCAGCCCGGCCGCAGTGAAGCTGAAGCTGCCAGCTTCACTGTGGATTCACCCGGTTTTCCACATCTCCCGGATCAAGCCGTACCACATCTCTTCCCTCTGCACTCCCGGACCGGCACCGCCTCCTGTCCGGATCATCGATGGGGAGCCAGCCTGGACAGTGCGCAGGCTCTTGGACGTCCGTCGACGGGGCCGGGGTTTCCAGTATCTGGTGGACTGGGAGGGTTATGGACCCGAAGAACGCTCCTGGGTGAAGAGGAGCTTCATCCTGGACCCGGCCCTCCTGGCCGATTTCTACCGCCGGCATCCGGACAAACCTGGTCGGGCGCCAGGAGGCGGGCGTTGAGGGGGGGGTCCTGTTGTGTGGGCCGCTGAAGAGGAGGTACTGCTGGCCCACCACCAGAGGGCGCCCTGCCTGAAGTGCGGGCTTCAGGCATGAGAGGGCGCCGGAGCAACCGGGAGTGGCAGCCGGCAGTCATCACCAGCACCAGCTGTCACTCATCATCACCACAACTACATCTCCATAAAAGCCGGGCAGCATCTTCACCTCACTGCCGAGAAATCGTCTACCAATCAGGTAAACACTCAGCTGTTGTTTTGTGCCGTACAACATTCTGAACATTTGCAGGCGTACCTGTTTGACTAGTCAGCAGCTGGAAGCTGGGAGGAGACGACACTCTTCGCTCCTCGGATAAGTAATCTTTCAGGCTCTGCATGTTTTTGTTCCTGTGTGACTTTGCTTAAGAGGTGAAGGTGTTTCCCACCCTTTCTGACTGTTTGCTGGGTGTTCACACACCCACCATCACCTGTCTGTTCTTCCTGCCAGCAGTACCTAATCTGACAGCCGGAGGCAGTGGCCACCTGGGGACCCAGTGCTTGATGGCTCTGGGGTACTTCAGATCCGGTGGCAGTGGAAAGCCTGTGGGATCCGACTCTTTTCTGGACGGGCGTCTTCTATCCTCAAGCCTGCCCACACGTCACCGTGAATTATTGACTGTTGATCTCAATTGTGTTGTCTGTTGCTCTGTTGTGCACATTCACAACATTAAATTGTTGTATTTTGGCTTATTCCATTGTCCGTTCATTTGCGCCCCCTGTTGTGGGTCCGTGTACCTACACTTTCACAACACAACCTCCCCAAACATCTCTACTAAAGCCAATGACCTCAAGACTCCATAAGCTCTTTCCAGGAGGTATCTTGAGCCTGATTACCCAGATACATGGATGTCACTGCAGAGATAAATGAATGACTCTACAAGTTGACAGCCAAATCCAGGAAGTCAAAGTTTGGATCTTAGTGTTAATCCAGGTCAGTGCAGTGGTGGGCACAACTAACCAAAAAGTTAGCTTCGATAACAGCTAATCAGCTAACTGAAAAGTTATCTTTTGTAAAGCTAAACCGATAAACCACCCAAAAATTTATCTCAAGCTACAGCTAACCGATAACTTAGAATTGTCTCCGGTACACTTGCAACTACTAACAAGCTAATTTTGAGTTTTAACACCACGCTTCTGGTAGCATCAAAGGCGACCACACACCCAAACAACAAGTCAGCACTTCTGTCTTTGTGTGCCCTGCCCACTGCTGGAAGCTCCTGTTTACTACATATTTTGCAGCAGTGAAGCAGTTGAAAGGTGCTAAGCTCAACTCTACACACACACAAAAAACAAATCATTATTCTTTAACAGAATATAGCAGTGCTGCCATGAGGCAGATGTCTTGGAAAATAAAGCAGTTTTGACTTATGGTTTTGATTTAAAATCAAAAGTAATCTGGATAGAATAACTCCATTAATGTCAATTCTGTCATTTGTACAAAGTTAAAATACGAGGTCTGTCCGAAAAGTAACAGACCTTTTAATTTTTTTCAAAAACTATATGGATTTGAATCACGTGTGATTGCATCAGCCAAGCTTGAACCTTCGTACGCATGTGTGAGTTTTTTCACGCCTGTCGGTTGCGTCATTTGCCTGTGGGCAGGCATTGAGTGAGCACTGGTCCACCCCTTCGTCGGATTTTTATTGTCAGGGAAATGGCAGAGCGACTGCCGCTTTGCTCCGTGAAATATTTTTCAGAAACTGTTAGAGACAGCCAGTTGGAAACCATTTGAAAGATTCAGATGGCTTTCAGTGAAGATTCTGTTGGCGTCACACAGATTAAGGAGTGTTAAAACCTTTTTAAAGATGGCCCACAGCGGCGGAGGGCGCGCAGCGCACCGAGTGGCCATCGACAGGCTGGAACGACCAGATCATTTCCAAACTGAACGCTGTGTGGATCTGGGACATCATGTGACTACCACAGAAATGGCAAGGGAGCTGGACATAGCACTTTTGTGGCACATTCCACTGTTACAGGAGATTTTGTAATGAAAGACGTGCGGAGGAATTCGTGCGTCGGCACGGAGCCGCTCATGGCACGCAATAAAAAAACACCTCCGTGTTGGAAGTCTCACAGGACATGTTGTGGCATGTCCAGCTGTTACACAATTTCTTGGATACTCACTCAACTGAAAAGCCATCGAAAGCCGTCTGAATCTTTTGTTGCATGCCATGAGCAGCTCCGTGCCGATGCGCGAATTCCTCCGCACGTCTTTCATTACAAAATCGAATCTTTCAAATGGTTTCCAACTGGCTGTCTCTAACAGTTTCTGAAAAAAATTTCATGGAGCAAAGCGGCAGTCGCTATGCCATTTCCCTGACAATGAAAATACGATGAGGGGACTAGACCAGTGCTTAGTCAAAGCCTGCCCACAGGCGAATGACGCAACCAACAGGTGTGAAAAAACTCACGCATGTGCACGAAGGTTCAAGCTTGTATGATGCAAGTGCACATGATTCAAATCCATATAGTTTTTGAAAAAAATAAAAAGGTCCATTACTTTTCGTACAGACCTTGTATAATGCATATCTTTTAATTTTAAATAATGCACTAATTCTGAAGTTTTGTAACAAACACAGACAGATCCAAAAGGGATTATGGGTAACAGAGCCTCCATGAACACTGATTGGCTGACACATTCATTCTATTTAAAAACCTACACGTTAATGTGAGCTGTATGTTGGTGTTTACATATTGTAAAATATGCCATTTTATTCATATGTAAAAAAAAGCCATTTTCAAAAGCCACGTTGTGATTAGACATCCATCTGATATAACCGGCGTCAAAAGGCATAGAACACTGCCATCTACTGGCGCCCAGATGGTCAAAGCCTAACCCTTTGCGTACCACAGTTTTTTGTTTTTATTTTTTGCATTCCAGACAGTTGCGGCAGTTTAAACAGCACAGCTGCAGCAAGAGGCTGCAACAACTCTCTGGCGCGCAAAGGATTATGGGATATCTCAATACTTAGGGCGAATACTGCCATGGACACTGCTGGCCAGTAGATGGCAGAAGAGACCGTGAAAACTTGCCAAAACAAATATTCCAAATAATCTGTGTCTGCTACGTTTAATCTGCGTGGAATTTAATGAACGCAAACTGAATTTCAGACATCTTATATAGTATATTATTCTGGAACAAAGATGAAAAACAGTTTTGAAAAGGACAATAAGCACGACGTTAAAGAGCAAACAGGAATCGATTGCAACTCACAGTGATTCCAATTGAAAATAATGGAGAAGCAACCTGAGCCTCCTCAGGCATTTTTACATAAATCAAACAATAAGAACGTCTATATACCCAGAGAATATATTCACAAGGGTTTTAGGCACAATATACAAAGAGTTTAATGCTGTTGTTCATGTGGAGCCTGATCAGAGCATCTAAAATGCATTTCTCCTCTCGTGAACTTTTACCCATAATGCCCTAGTACTGCCGAGGCATGTACACACTAAAACCTTCAAAATTAGTGCAATACTTTAAAACTAAAACATATAGCTGATATTTTCACTTTATAAAACTTGAGAAGTGACATTCATTTAAATAACATGTCTGAAATTAGTTTGGTTAAAATTTTAACCATAAATGAAAACTGTATGGGTTGGGTGATATTGCCGGTGTGTTAGTATGGTGCCAATAACAATTATCTTGTGACTAGTTCTTCTCTGACTGCAGAGGCTAGAGCTGGTTTCTCCTCTGTTTACAAAGAATAGAGCTCAACATTCAACAGATAAATGTTAAAATCTTTCATGTCAGACTTAAATGTTTAACTGTTAATGCTTTATTCGCTACGCCTGCAAAAACATATTAGCGATCTAAAAATTATCAGACCAAAATTTATCGGAAGATAATTGATCCGATGATGGTTTTCAAAGTTATCTGAAAAGCTAATCCAATAATAAAAATATTAGGTTTAATAATGAGCGGTTAGCAGATTAGTGGAACTGTGCCCACCACTGGGTTAGTGACAACCTCTGATTCCTCATCTTTTCGAGTGCTGCATATGTATACAGTACTGTCATGTGAAATGATAAGGGCCCCTTCACACATAACACGATTTAAGTCGACTAGCGCATGAAGGAGGAATTGCATGCCAATTGTGAAAAATTGGAGCTGCCTTGTGCACCTGTTGCTACAACTATTTGCACACACCAGCGGCTGAAAGACGGAGTGTGCCCTGTGAGAGCCCATTTGATCCCTCTTGCGGCAGGTGTCGGCCAAATTCGAGGTGACACACAAACATCTAACACCGCTCGCATGGCACTTAGAAAATGTGTGGCCATTTGCACAATTAGCACAACAACAGTCAGCAGACGATCACTTTTGAGCTGGATGTGAAATTTGTCTCAGATGCCCCCACGAGTGTGGCTTTGCAAAAAGCAACACTCATGTGGTGTGCCGGGGGGGGCACATTTGCATAAGATGCTCGTGTATGCTGCCCAGACATGATCACATGAGGGCCGGACAGGCAGGTCTGAGCGCACACAGCACAGCGAGGTACCTTTCAGCTGCTGACCACAGACTCACTGACAGCTCACATAACACAGAAGAGAGTGACACATTGGTGTGTGTGCTGAACTGATAGGGGGTGTGTCCGCCGACAGCAGCTGCTACTGAGATCTCTGGTTCTGACCGTCCTGGCAGGGGAACACGTACCATGTTTGGACAGACATGAACTGTCCACTGTGACACACGCGTGTGTCTGCTTGTTGTCCTGAAATGAAGTTCAGCAGTATCGTATTTCGTGATTAAAAGACCGGTCCACTCACTTACTCATCTTCAACCGCTTATCTGGGATTGAGACGCTGGGGCAACAGCTCTAGCAGGGGACCCTAGATTTCCCTTTCCATTGACCACCTCAAGTGAGTGTTCAGACACAGGACCCAAACGAGGCAGGGCGTAATTCAAGGCTGGTGTTTATAACAAAACGCTGCTTTCTGCCTTACTGTATATGGTGTTATGTTTCACACATGTTCCTGGGTGTCATGAACCAAACTGCTTTTAGATCAAAGGCCGTCTGCAAGGTTGCGATCCCTCTCTGGAGCCTGACACACACCTGTTCAATGACAGAGACTGCAAAGGGCTGATTGTCAGTTTTTTCGTTTCAGTCCTTCCTCCTCCATCATATTTTAAAAGATTTCAGTCAGGGATCAAATACCTTTGGCAGAAAGTCCGCCAAATAGACTAATGTTACAACACAGAGTCTGAACCGTCATTGCGTGGCCAGAGAGTTACGGAGCTGAAGAAGCATAAATCAGGCTTTAGGATTTAAGGTGCCCTCCACAGCAGACTTAGAAAAAGATTGACTTGACCAAATGTAATTTTTTAATGCACATAATGCCCTGGTGCTTATTTAAGGCAGGCATTTATTTTTTTCAGAGGAAGTTTTTACCTGGTCATTAAATGAGGCAGGTCCCGATTCAAGGTCAGGCACATAATCAAGGAAAATACATAAACCTAATTGGTGCTGGGGATTCCCCGTCGATCGTTAAATGCTTCCTGACTGTAACTAATCAGTACATATAACGGATTTATTTCGTTTTATAACATATAACGGATTTAGATTATAACAGACAACATTCGCTGGTCCCCCTGCATCTGTTATTTACTGCATTGTGTTGATGAACTGGACTTATTTGTTCATCTATATTCATTTACTGCTCTTTACGGCCACATGCTGAGGTTTTGGGAACACTACGGCTGAGGAAAGCTGGATGTTTGCTCATCAGTAGTGTAACTGAGTTAAATGGGAAAGGGGAGGTGATGGGGAGGTGATGGTCTAGTGGTTAAGCATTGGGCTTCAGACCAAGGATCCTTGGTTCAAATCCAGCCTGACCAGAAAATCACTAAGGGCCCTCAGGCAAGGTCCTAATCCCAGAGTTGCTCCCGGTGTGTAGTGAGCGCCGTGAATGGCAGCACCCTGACATCGGTGTGTGAGTGTGAATGGGTGAATGTGACAGCAACACTGTAAAGCGCTTTGAGCATCTGATGCAGATGGGAAAAGCACTATATAAATGTGGTCAATTTACCATTCATGAGGAGTAATATCTATATGTCACAGTCAGACATGAACGAGTGAAGCTCTTCAGCATCTCACCATGTCAAATAGGTCCTTCAGACTTTTTTTTTTGAGCAAAATGCTTCAGGGGAGCATTAGCATGGCTAAAACCTTTCAGCTTCTGGGAGGGCTCCACCCCTAGACCCCCCTAATTACAGCCCTCTTAACCCCCTGCCACTTGTAAGCATTTTTTAAATGTAAATTAATACTCAAAGTTTTCAGCTAGTTGACAGTAGGGCTGTACAATGTGGCCAAATTATCGTATCTCAATAGTGTCATATCAACATGATATACGATATGACTATGATTTCACACAAAGTGCAGCAACAGTGAAAATTAAACATTCTTAAACAAAAACAGTAATAATACCACACTCATTTTGCACTCATCATAAGGTCAGGATACATCAATTATGAAGAAATACAAAAGTTTCTTTCACCAAAACATCAAATCTAGGCTTTCATCTCAATGTACTTTCTGGAAAATTGTAGCTGAATGTTCAGGTCTTCTTTTTAAGAAAATCCTCCTCTACACCACTTCATCAGGAAGCTGGATTTTATATTTTTGATTAATTTATATCAAGTTGTAGAGATTTGCTTTCAGATAGATACTTTATTGATCATTTACAGGAAATTATGCTGTTGCAGCAGCTCACACAGACATACACATTCAGACAACCATCTAAATACCTAAAATACAAACAGAAAGTGCAATAGTAACATCTATAATCACTGTGCATTGAACAGTCTAGTAGCAGCTGGAAAAAAAGTCTTCCTCATACGCTCGACCTGCACTTGGAGCTATCAGTCTGTGACTGAAGGAGCTGTAGCCAATTACCCCAAAAGCATGAAGGGATGGGAGGGATTGGCCCTTGATGTTTGTCATCTTTGAAAGCATCCTCCTTTCGGTCACTTTTTGGGCTGATGGTAACTCTAAGTCGACCACAGAGCGAGCTTTCTTGACAAGTTTTGTTCAGTCGGTCCTGTCCGCTGTATGAATAGCCTCTCCCCATGGGCTCCTCTTCTCCTTCCCCTTCTAAAATCGACAATCATCTCCTTAGTTTTTCCAGTGTTAAGGATGAGATGATTGCACTCGCTCCAGTGGACAAACTCCTTGATGGTATTTCTGTACTTCTGCTCCTCGTCCCCTCTGATCAGACCGACAACAGCCGTATCATCTGAAAACTTTGCAAAAAAACAATTGCTGTTGTTGGAAATCTGCAGTGTAGATGGTGTAGAGGAATGGTGCTAACATTGTTCTCTGTGGTGCCCCAGTGCTGCTCAGGATGGTATCTGAGACAAGCTCTGCAGATGTACAAACTGCGGTCTGTGGAAAAGATAGTCCACAGACCGCTGGACCAAGGAATCCTCCACCTCCATCCTACTCATCTTCTTCCCCAGTAGCACCGGGCGGATAGTATTAAATGTACTTGTAAAGTCAAAAAACATTAACCTCAGAGAGGCATCAGGGGTATCCAGATGTGAATATGCCCTGTGCAACATGTAGATGAGGGTATCATCTACACTAATGTTCGGTTGGTATGCGAACTGTAAAGTGTCCATATAAGGCGCCACAGTGCTCCTGATGTTTGGGAGGATCAGTCTCTCTAGCACCTTCATTATATGTGATGTAACGGCTGCAGGCCTGTAGTCCTTGTACTCAGTGGGATGGCTTTTCTTTGGCAGCGGAACTAAGCACGATGAATCCCACACAGTTCATTGGAGCAGGTCTTCAGAAGCTTAGGACTGATGTCGTCTGGTCCCATTGCCTTACCTGGCTTTAGTCGGTCTAAGTCCTTTTTGACCTGAGCTGGAGAGAAAATAATAGGTGGTGCCCCAGCCGGAGCTGGGGAACTTGGGCACTGCTCAGATGTTGAGGGTGAAGTTAGAGGTGGTGTAAGGGAAAGAGAAGGGCTTTGGGCAGTCTTTTGGTTAGACTTGGAGAGTGTGTTAAACTGTCAAATCTGCTGAAAAATTTATTGAAATTATCAGCCAGATTCTGATCACCATCAGACAATTGATCCCTTTTTTGTCCCATGCCTGTGATCCTCCTCATACCAGCCTACACCTGTGTAGCTCCTTCCTGCCATAATTCTTGTTCTAATTTGCGCTATAAGCTTCTTGTTCCTTTCTTATCTCCACCCTCAACTCTTTCTGAATTTCCTTCAATTTATCCCTGTCACCCACCCTTTTCTTTACATTTAGTAGGGCTTTCAGGTTGCTAGTAATCCATGGTTTGTTATTCGGGTAGTGGTGACTTACTTTGGAGGGTATGGTGTTCTCATAACAGAAATTAATATAATGTGACACATTCTGTCAACGCATCTATATCATCTCTATACACCTCACAAAAAACATCCCAATCTGTTGTCTCAAAACAACACTTAAGGGCTTCCACTGCCTCAAGATTCCAGCATTTAGATGTTTTATGGTGACAGGCAGTCTTCAGTTTAAGGAAGGTAAGTAATCATTCATTTGAGTCGTTCCAGCAGTACCCAAGAATCCTCCAAAGAGACCAAGTGCCAAAAGCACTGAGTCATTGCTTTGGGTCACTGGCTTTATTCTTCTGCAAAGATCGGCATTGCCAAACAACTATCTCCAGCAAATGCATCAATGCATATACTGTTATAAGGGATCTCAAAGGTTAAGGACATGAATGTCACTGCTGAGATAAGTTAAGGTCTTTCTAAGTTCAACACATTCACTGCATACAGTTACTCTTCTGATGACCAAGCCCAGGATGTCATTGAAAGCCTTTCTCAAAGTTTGAATCCAAGACAGTCAGAAACCCAAACACTCTGATACCTCACACTGTTTCTCAAGTGCTACAATCAAGGTATCCATTGATTCTGCAAAGATCACATAATCATCTGTGAATTAAATGTTGAAAAAGCCAAACTCATTCTTTCTCAAACTCTAGAAGTATTGGTAAGTGAAGCGTGAAACTATTTTATTTTCAAGGTGTAGACATTGAGGTTGTGAATAACATGAATATTCTTCTTTTTCATTTGGCTGCTCCTGTTAGGGGTCATCACAGCAGATCAGTCATTTCCATCTCACCCTGTCCTCTGTATCTTCCTCTATCACACCAAGCATCTGCATGTCCTCCCTCAGCACATTCATAAACCTCCTCTTTGGCTCCCTCTTCTCCTACCTGGTGGCTCCATCCTCAGCATCCTTCTCCCTATATACCTGGTTCCCTCCTCTGCATATGTCCAAACCATATCAGTCTCTCCTGTCTGACTTTGTCTCCAAACCATCCCACCTGAGCTGTCCCTCTGATGTGTTCATTCCTAATCCTGTCCATTCTCGTCACTCCCAAAGAGAATCGCTGTTATGATTTTGTCTCCATGCCATCCCTCTTCAATCTGCTGTCTTCTGTCTGTGTATCATCCTTTAGCCATGTGTCTAGTTCCGTCTTAGTTTCTGCCCAGCCTTTGGTTCTCCCCATTGTATTATCATTAGCTGTATCACCTGTTTGTTTTCCTTTTGTTTATGTTTAATTTTCTGTTTATTTTACTGTCACCATTTGTTAGTTCCATTTTAGTTTAGTCTGAGCCTTTATTTTTTATTGTTGATCTCTTTTCAGTACTTACATTTGTTTCTTGGTTATTTCTTTGCTCTTTCAGGTTAGGTCTACTTTATTTTATTTCTTATTTAGTAGTACTTGGGTTTTGTTCATCTGTGGTTTTGGCATTTTGTTTAGATCACTGTGGTTTTAGGTTCATCCTTGAGTTGGGTCCTGTCCACTTTGCTTTTGTCTAATTGCACTCTCTTGTCTGGTGTCAGGGTTTGGTGTGGGTGTGTCCTCTACCTTCTGTTTGCCACACCCCTTTCCAGATTGTTCTCCAGCACCTGTGTCTCATTTCCTAATCACCACTGGTGTTATTTAAGCCCTTTACTTTCTCTTCTCCCCTGCCAGATTGTTTGTTTTTGCTTTCCAGCCATTTTCATAGTCCTGTTGTGCCTCATTATCTGCCTGCCTGTGTTTTGACTTTGCTTTGTCTTCGACTTTGAGTTTATCTTTGCCCCTGAACTCCAGAACGCCGTGTATTTTGACCTCAGACTGTTTTTTTTGTGACCACGCCTCAGCTTCTTGTGTGCCTGCCACCTCTGCCTCGCTGCTGCACCACCTGTGTATCAAATCCCTGCTTGTTAAACCATATTAAACCAGTTTCTTATTTCAATCTGCTTGAGAAAGTTTGCATTTGTGTCCTGCTCTGTTTGTGCCACGCCACTGCCAAGCCTGACAATCGCAACATTGCCTGCCTCCTGTCTTTTTGTTAGTGCCAAAAAGACTTGCAGATTTTCCCCCTCACTTTTGCAGATATTCTTCGGTCACAAATCACTCCTGCCACCTTTCTCCACCCACTCCACCCTGCCTGCACTCTTCTTCATGTCTCTACCACATTCTCCATTACTTTGGACAGTTGACCCCAAGTATTTAAACTCATCTACTTTCACCACTTGTACCTGCGTTATTCCAGCGTGCTCCCTCTCATTCACACAAATGTACTCAGGTCTTTTTTAATCTTCTTGTCAAGCAACCAGTAAAGAAATTCAAATTATGCCACCACCTCTATATCCCATACCCTACTCCTTTCTTCTTGAAGACACAAGTCCCTGTATACAGACCACAAAAATGGTTCATTTTAGTACTGATGAGGTGCTTTGTTGACAAAATTTAGGATCTAATACCATGTGATCTATATTAAGTTGGTGAAAAGATCTGTACAACCCCTTTAAACTGCAGTCCAAATATGTCATTCTTTTCCTGGGTAAATTTCTCCTACCCATCTCAACCTCAGACAGCAATGACATATTCATTTAATCACTACTTTCTTTTGCAGGGGCATATGACTCAATGATAATGACCGTATTGAGTGTTTTATAGAGAGTCATAATTACGATAATCTTAACCTCCATTCTTGGGAGTTTATGTCCATATCTACCTTCCTTTCTTGCTGCTCTCTTTCTCAATGACAGCTGCTTTTCATGGGAAAGTGCCTCTTTTCTCAGAAGATAATCTATTGCCATCCTCCCATTGCTTAAATGTGGCTACATGGTGAGTCAGCACTGTAATTCCGTCATTAGTTGGATAATGTGTGCGCTGACTGCGTGTTAAAACTTTAAGTGCCAGCTTTGGTGTGACCCTGGGGCAGACTGTGATTTGACTGATGCCAGTCTACCCTGCTAGCGTCATCTGAGCGCTGTAATAGATTTTTTTTCCTGGTCACTTAGGCCTATATAGATTAGTGTTGTGCATCAGGATATACACAAGAGAACAGTGCTTGTATGTTTATTCAGAAAAAATCTTCTTTTTCAAAACAGAGAAGAATTTTTAAGAAATAATGAAAATTACAAAAAAAAAATCATGATGCAATACAATTAAATGTGCTATGGTCTGCCTTTGTCTGCCTCTCTCCTTCCCTTTTTTTAACCTTGTGTGTAGTTTTTAGTTTTTCCCACAGATGGTGCGCTGACCTGTGACTCATCATCTCCTCGCACCTGAGGCTTATGGGTGGCTCATCAGGAGCGGGCTACTTAAACCCCGGCTTTAAGCTCAGCCTTTGCCAGATTCTTTCCTTTCCCAAGGCCATTTCATCATTCATCCATGACCTTGTTCTATGTTGACGCTTCCAAGCACTCTGATGTCTGGGCTTCACGCAGCTCATTTCAAAGTAACCTGCCACCTGTAATTCCTATATTAGAGCTTGTTGATGTTTTTCTGTTTCCAGACACTTTCCTGCATGCCTTCCATGCCACGATGTCACTTTGGAACTCTCCAGCTCTCAGCTACAGAGCACATAGCTCTGTCATGCTTCATTTAAGTTCCTGCATGTCTGTGAGATCCTGTTCTCATGCTGTTCCTGTTTATGACTGTGCATGACTAAGAACTGTTTCCAACAACTGTTTTCCAAGAACTAGAACCAAGAACTACTTCCAAGAACTGTTTACCAAGAACAGTATGAACTCTGATATCGAACCACTGAGAACTTTCCAAATCGTTACTAAAGTCAAGTCCTGCTTAATTGGAACAGTGTCACAAGACATGCAGCACCTGACCTCTGAAGATATCCATGAACTGTGAACAATTCCTGAACAGCAAACCTTGTTTCCTAGAAAGTGAACTTTATTTCTGCACCTATGAACATTCCTGTTTTAAGCCTACAGTGAACTACTTGTTGTTAAAGGCTTCAGTGTTATGAGTGCAAGCCCTCACCTCTGTTCTCCTAGTTTCTGTCCTCGGCTCTGCGCCCACCTGGCTCTGGTACCAGTTCCCATATACCTCAGGACTCCTGCTTGTTCTCAGACTCCCAAGTCTGTCCGTGTATGCACTGCAGCTCCCAGATTTCCACCGCTACAAGCGGGCCCTGTCTTGGCTCAGCAGGCTGTCTAACCAGCGCAGCATTGTTCATGTGTTTATTGTAAATAAATCTCTTTCCACTCATAATCAGTTCTGTTCCTTGCTCCCAGCGTTTAAGTCCATCACCTGTAATGGTCCGATACCATCCACACCCCTAACCATAACAGAATGTTTAGAAATACTTATGGGGCTCATTTAACTGGTTTTATTCATTTTTAACCTGGATCCCAGCAAGAGTCAGGGTATTGTAAGGCCTTGTGTGCAAGCCTGTCCATGAAATAACTCAGAAATAGGTAATCACATTTTCAGCATACTTGAGAAAAACATTCCTTAGGCAAAGGTGTCCAGATGAACGTTTGGAGTGGATTGGTCAAATGACAAGGTCAAGCTTGTCAAAAAATGTTGTCTGAAAATGCATTTTCTGACATATTTCCACAGCCAGTGGGGCGAGACAGATAATCTTACATGAATATCAGTCAGTAAAACACTGGTAAATGGCATGAGCGCTGTTGTGATAAAACTAGAAAGATGTAATGACATGATCTCATACTACTACTACAAAACTACTACTACTACTAAAAAAAAAAACTTTTTCAAGGATATCTCCACCACAAGTAGGGCTAGAGAGGTGATCCAAAGCCAATATCAATCAACTAATCATTCATCATTGCATGGTGTAAGTGACATCATGATGGTTTTCCTAAAATGTCATAAATAATGTCACTATAGTTCAAAAACATATGTGGAACAAGGGGCCCTTCAATGCAAGTCAAGTCAGGTCAAGTTTGGGATCATGTGCTGGTCCCACATGTCTACCATAATGCAGAACTTTCCCAGTTCAGGGATGGCAACCACCCAAGAAGAGAACTTGTCCATCATCACCATTGTATGTAACCACAACCTTCTGCTAAGGACAATTGAAACATGGATGTCCCTTTGGCCTACTCCATCTGCAAGGGTCCTCAAAACTGATGCAGCTCATGCGCAGAGAAATACACTACTTGGCCAAAATGGTGCAGTTAATGTTTCCTCACAATGCAAGTGATACTTCTCATGGAGGCTCCCAAAGGAACCATTTATTTGACACAAAGTCAGTCATCCTCCAAACAGACCAAGTATACAAAACATCTGCTCGATGCCTTAGTTCACTGGTTAGCATCTAAGTCTGCCAACCATATAGAGAGGATGACAGGGACCCTAAAGACTTGCACCTGCATTTTCCGGCAAACATAACCTGTTGTGTGGGCTGCTGAAGAGGAGGTACTGCTGGCCCACCACCAGAGGGTGCCCTGCCTGAAGTGCGGGCTTCAGGCATGAGAGGGCGCCACAGCAACCGGGAGTGGCAGCTGGTAGTCATCACCAGCACCAGCTGTCACTCATCATCACCACAACCACATCTCCATAAAAGCCGGGCAGCATCTTCACCTCACTGCAGAGAAATCGTCTACCAATCAGGTAAACACTCAGCCATTTTTTGTGCCGTACAACATTCTGAACATTTGCAGGCGTACCTATTTGACTGGTCAGCAGCTGGAAGCTGGGAGGAGATGACGCTCTTTGCTCCTCGGATAAGTAGTCTTTCAGGCTCTGCACGTTTTGTTCCTGTGTGACTGTGCTTAAGAGGTGGAGGTGTTTCCCACCCTTTCTGACTGTTTGCTGGGTGTTCACGCACCCACCATCACCTGTCTGTTCTTCCTGCCAGCAGTACCCGATCTGACAGCCGGAGGCAGTGGCCACCTGGGGACCCAGCGCTTGGTGGCTCCGGGGTGCTTCAGATCCGGTGGCAGTGGAAAGCGTGTGGGATCCGGCTCTTTTCTGGACGGGCTTCTATCCTCGAGCCTGCCCACACGTCACCGTGAATTATTGACTGTTGATCTCAGTTGTGTTATCTGTTGCTCTGTTGTGCACATTCACATTAAATTGTTTATTTTGGCTTATTCCATTGTCCGTTCATTTCCGCCCCCTGTTGTGGGTCCGTGTACCTACACTTTCACAACAGGATTTCTCGGGCAGCGTCATGGATCCCGAGGGGCATCAACCATCGAGTGAACCGCCAATGGAAACACAGGGTGCACAGGCGTCGGCAGGAGGCGTGTTAGGTGAACTGCAGCACATCTTAACCACCTTCACTGTTCGGTTGGACTTGGTAACGAGCAGAATGTTATACTTAACCGGAAGATGGAGGCTCTCACCGCCCAGGTGGAAGCGCACACTCAGGGCGCTGCTGCAGCACCTCCTCCTGCTGACCGAGCACTGAATACAGACATTCCAGTGGTGATTCAATGAACCCCCCCCATCCGCTGAAGCATACATAAGCCCTCCAGAACCGTACGGCGGTTGTGTCGAGACGTGCGCAGACTTCTTAATGTAGTGTTCGCTCGTCTTTGCACAGCGTCCCGTTATGTACGCGTCAGATGCCAGCTGGGTGGCTTGTGTTATTAATTTGCTTCGAGGAGAGGCACACGCCTGGGCTACGGCGCTCTGGGAGCAAAATTCACTGCTCCTAACGACATATACTAGGTTTGTGAGGGAGTTTAAACAGGTGTTTGATCATCCCAATAGAGGCGAGACCGCTTCGACCGTGCTGCTGTCAATGAGACAGGGACGTCGGAGTGCAGCCAAGTATGCAGTCGACTTCCACATCGTGGCTGCGAGGTCTGGCTGGAATAACGTTGCACTCCGTGCCGCCTTCGTAAACGGACTGTCTCCGGTCCTGAAGGAACACCTGCTGGCTAAGGATGAGCGGGATTTTGACGGGCTTGTCGACCTGGTCATACAGTTAGACAACCGGTTAGAAGAACACCGTCGGGAGCGGGGCGAAGGGCGTGGCCGGGCGCGAGCCATCCCTCTTCCTTCCGGGTCTGAAAGGGTGCCGCTGTCCCTACACTCCACAGTCGGAGAGCTCTGTGGGGCAACAGCTCCCCCTGCTGACGAAGCTATGGACACGAGCAGGGCTAAAGTAAATTCACATGACAGACAACGGAGGCTGGCTCGCGGAGAATTTTTTCTGTGGCTCGAATGAGCACATACAGAGAAACTGCCCCAAGCAGTTAAACTTCAATGCTCGCCCTTAGAGACTGGGTTAAGGGTGGGCCATAACATTCATGCGGGGAAAGCCCGTAGATCCGCACGCATCCCAGTGACGATCCATAGTGGGGATCTTACCCTTCACGCTCCAGCACTGGTGGCTCTACCTTCACCATTGAAGGTACGGGCACTAGATGGCACCATTAATCCAACACCAGACACCACCCGTGACTTTGGTGGTGTGTGGACCTCCCGAGTGATTTTGGGATTTCCATGGATGATTAAGCACAATCCCCGGATTGATTGGCCGTCTGGGGTAGTGATGCAGTGGAGCGACACCTGCCACTGGGAATGTTTAGGATCCTCGGTTCCACCCGGTTGTGACAGCTAATGAGGAGGTTAAAGTCCCCCCCAATCTGTCGGCGGTGCAGAGGAGTACCATGATCTTGCTGATGTTTTCAGCAAAGATCTGGCACTCACTCTTCCCCGCACCGTCCGTATGATTGTGCCATTGATTTGATCCCGGGCGCTGAGTACCCGTCCAGCAGGTTGTACAATCTCTCTCGTCCTGAGCGCGAATCAATGGAGACCTACATCCGGGACTCCTTAGCTGCCAGGTTGATCCGGAACTCCACCTCCCCGATGGGTGCAGGTTTCTTTTTCGTGGGCAAAAAGGACGGCGGACTCCGTCCATGCATTGACTACAGAGGGCTGAACGAAGTCACGGTTCGCAATCGATACCCGCTGCCTCTGCTAGATTCTGTGTTCACGCCCTTGCATGGAGCCCAAATCTTCACCAAACTAAATCTTAGGAATGTGTATCACCTAGTTCGGATCCGGAAGGGAGACGAGTGGAAGACGGCATTTAACACCCGTTAGGTCACTTTGAGTACCTGGTCATGCTGTTCGGCCTCACCAATGCGCCGCGACGTTCCAAGCGTTGGTTAATGACGTCTTGCAGGACTTCCTGCACCGGTTCGTCTTCATATACCTGGACGATATCCTCATCTTCTCCCCGGATCCTGAGACTCATGTGCAGCATATATGTCAGGTCCTGCAGTGGTTGTTGGAGAACCGGCTGTTTGTGAAGGGCGAGAAGTGCGAGTTCCACCGTACTTCTTTGTCCTTCCTGGGGTTCATCATCTCCTCCAACTCCATCGCACCCGATCCGGCCAAGGTAGCGGCGGTGAGAGATTGGCCCCAACTGACAAGCCGTAGGAAATTGCAACAGTTCCTGGGTTTTGCAAATTTCTACCGGAGGTTCATAAAGGGCTATAGCCAAGTAGTTAGCCCCCTGACGGCCCTAACCTCCACTAAAGTCCCCTTCACCTGGTCGGATCGGTGTGAAGCCGCCTTTAAGGAGTTGAAACGTCGGTTCTCCTCTGCACCCATTCTGGTGCAGCCCGATCCCAATCGCCAGTTTATAGTCGAAGTGGATGCCTCTGACTCAGGGATAGGAGCTGTGCTGTCCCAGAGCGGAGAGTCCGATAAGGTTCTCCATCCTTGTGCCTATTTTTCCCGTAGGTTGACCCCAGCAGAGCAGAACTACGATGTCGGCAATCGGGAACTCCGAGCGGTGAAAGAGGCTCTTGAGGAGTGGACACCTGTTGGAGGGAGCGACAGTGCCCTTCACGGTTTTCACGGACCATCTGAACCTGGAGTACATCCGGACCGCCAGGCGTCTGAACCCCAGGCAAGCCCGCTGGTCACTGTTCTTCTGGCGTTTTGACTTCCGGATCACCTACCGCCCCGGGACCAAAAACCAGTGATCTGACGCCCTGTCCCAGGACCACGAAGAGGAGGTCAAGGTCGAGCTGTCAGATCCACTGGAATCCATCATCCCTGAGTCCACTATCGTGGCCGCCCTCACCTGGGACGTGGAGAACACCATCCGGGAGGCCCTGGCATGGAACCCGGACCTGGGGACTGGCCCAAAGAACAGACTTTACATCCCACCAGAAGCCAGAGCTGCAGTCCTGGACTTCTGTCATGGATCCAAGCTCTCCTGTCATCCTGGGGTGCGAAGAACTGTGGCAGTGGTCCGGCAGCGCTTCTGGTGGGCGTCTATGGAAGCCGACGTCCGGGAGTACATCCAGGCCTGCACCACCTGTGCCAGGGGAAAGGCTGACCACCAACAGGCACAGGGACTCCTCCAGCGTTACCTGTGCCTCACCGCCCCTGGTCCCACATCGGCCTGGACTTCGTCACGGGCCTCCCGCCGTCCCAGGGCATGACCACCATCTTCACGATAGTGGACCGGTTCTCCAAGGCGGCCCACTTCGTGGCCCTCCCGAACTCCCGACGGCCCAGGAGACTGCAGACCTGGTCCACCACGTCATATGTCTGCATGGGATTCCATCCGACGTCGTCTCTGACCGTGGTCCCCAATTCTCCTCGCAAGTCTGGAGGACTTTCTGTAGGGAACTGGGGGCCACCGTGAGCCTCTCGTCCAGGTACCATCCCCAGACAAATGGACAGGTAGAGCGGGCCAACCAGGAATTGGAGCAGGCCCTTCGCTGCATGACCTCAGCGCACCGATGGCCTGGAGCAACCATCTGGCCTGGATGAGTACGCACACACAGCCAAGTTTCATCTGCCACTGGCCTTTCCCATTTGAAATATGTTTGGGGTACCAGCCCCCATTGTTTTCGCTTGTGGAGGGAGAGGTCGGGGTGCCCTCGGTCCAGGCCCTTCTGAGGAGGTGCCGTCTCTGCCCTGCTCAAAGCCCGGACGAGGACCAAGGCCCATGCAGACCGCCGGCAATCCCCGGCCCCTGCATACCAGCCCGGGCAGGAGGTTTGGCTGTCAACGAAGGACATTCCATTGCAGGTGGAGTCACAAAAACTAAAAGACCGGTACATCGGCCCCTTCTCCATCCTCAAGGTCCTCAGCCCGGCCGCAGTGAAGCTGAAGCTGCCAGCTTCACTGTGGATTCACCCGGTTTTCCACATCTCCCGGATCAAGCCGTACCACATCTCTTCCCTCTGCACTCCCGGACCGGCACCGCCTCCTGTCCGGATCATCGATGGGGAGCCAGCCTGGACAGTGCGCAGGCTCTTGGACGTCCGTCGACGGGGCCGGGGTTTCCAGTATCTGGTGGACTGGGAGGTTATGGACCGAAGAACGCTCCTGGGTGAAGAGGAGCTTCATCCTGGACCCGGCCCTCCTGGCCGATTTCTACCGCCGGCATCCGGACAAACCTGGTCGGGCGCCAGGAGGCGGGCGTTGAGGGGGGGGTCCTGTTGTGTGGGCCGCTGAAGAGGAGGTACTGCTGGCCCACCACCAGAGGGCGCCCTGCCTGAAGTGCGGGCTTCAGGCATGAGAGGGCGCCGGAGAACCGGGAGTGGCAGCCGGCAGTCATCACCAGCACCAGCTGTCACTCATCATCACCACAACTACATCTCCATAAAAGCCGGGCAGCATCTTCACCTCACTGCCGAGAAATCGTCTACCAATCAGGTAACACTCAGCTGTTGTTGTGCCGTACAACATTCTGAACATTTGCAGGCGTACCTGTTTGACTAGTCAGCAGCTGGAAGCTGGGAGGAGACGACACTCTTCGCTCCTCGGATAAGTATCTTTCAGGCTCTGCATGTTTTGTTCCTGTGTGACTTTGCTTAAGAGGTGAAGGTGTTTCCCACCCTTTCTGACTGTTTGCTGGGTGTTCACGCACCCACCATCACCTGTCTGTTCTTCCTGCCAGCAGTACCTAATCTGACAGCCGGAGGCAGTGGCCACCTGGGGACCCAGTGCTTGATGGCTCTGGGGTACTTCAGATCCGGTGGCAGTGGAAAGCGTGTGGGATCCGACTCTTTTCTGGACGGGCGTCTTCTATCCTCAAGCCTGCCCACACGTCACCGTGAATTATTGACTGTTGATCTCAATTGTGTTGTCTGTTGCTCTGTTGTGCACATTCACAACATTAAATTGTTATATTTTGGCTTATTCCATTGTCCGTTCATTTGCGCCCCTGTTGTGGGTCCGTGTACCTACACTTTCACAACACAACCTCCCCAAACATCTCTACTAAAGCCAATGACCTCAAGACTCCATAAGCTCTTTCCAGGGGTATCTTGAGCCTGATTACCCAGATACATGGATGTCACTGCAGAGATAAATGAATGACTCTACAAGTTGACAGCCAAATCCAGGAAGTCAAAGTTTGGATCTTAGTGTTAATCCAGGTCAGTGCAGTGGTGGGCACAACTAACCAAAAAGTTAGCTTCGATAACAGCTAATCAGCTAACTGAAAAGTTATTTTGTAAAGCTAAACCGATAAACCACCCAAAAATTTATCTCAAGCTACAGCTAAACCGACTAACTTAGAATTGTCTCGCGTACACTTGCAACTACTAACAAGCTAATTTTGAGTTTTAACACCACGCTTCTGGTAGCATCAAAGGCGACCACACACCCAAACAACAAGTCAGCACTTCTGTCTTTGTGTGCCCTGCCCACTGCTGGAAGGCTCCTGTTTACTACATATTTTGCAAGCCAGTGAAGCAGTTGAAAGGTGCTAGCTCAACTCTACACACACACAAAAAACAAATCATTATTCTTTAACAGAATATAGCCAGGTGCTGCCATGAGGCAGATGTCTTGGAAAATAAGCAGTTTTGACTTATGGTTTTGTGATTTAAAATCAAAAGTAATCTGGATAGAATAACTCCATAATGTCAATTCTCGTCATTGTACAAAGATTAAAATACGAGGTCTGCTCCGAAAAGTAACAGACCTTTTAATTTTTTTTCAAAAACTTATGGATTTGAATCACGTGTGATTGCATCAGCCAAGCTTGAACCTTCGTACGCATGTGTGAGTTTTTTCACGCCTGTCGGTTGCGTCATTGCCTGTGGGCAGGCATTGAGTGAGCACTGGTCCACCCCTCGTCGGATTTTTATTGTCAGGGAAATGGCAGAGCGACTGCCGCTTTGCTCCGTGAAATATTTTTCAGAAACTGTTAGAGACAGCCAGTTGGAAACCATTGAAAGATTCAGATGGCTTTCAGTGAAGATTCTGTTGGCGTCACACAGATTAAGGAGTGTTAAAACCTTTTTAAAGATGGCCCACAGCGGCGGAGGGCGCGCAGCGCACCGAGTGGCCATCGACAGGCTGGAACGACCAGATCATTTCCAAACTGAACGTGTGGATCTGGGACATCGTGACTACCACAGAAATGGCAAGGAGCTGGACATAGCACTTTTGTGGCACATTCCACTGTTACAGGAGATTTTGTAATGAAAGACGTGCGAGGAATTCGTGCGTCGGCACGGAGCGCTCATGGCGCGCAATAAAAAAACACCTCCGTGTTGGAAGTCTCACAGGACATTTATGTGGGCATGTCCAGCTGAGTTACACAATTTCTATGGATACTCACTCCAACTGCAAAAGCCATCGAAAGCCGATCGTGAATCTTTTGTTGCATGCCATGAGCACTCCGTGCCGATGCCGCGAATTCCTCCGCACGTCTTTCATTACAAAAATCGAATCTTTCAAATGGTTTCGCAAACTGGCTGATCTCTAAACAGTTTCTAGAAAAAAAAAATTTCATGGAGCAAAGCGGCAGTCGCTATGCCATTTCCCTGACAATGAAAATTACGATGAGGGGACTAGACCAGTGCTTAGTCAAAGCCTGCCCACAGGCGAATGACGCAACCAACAGGTGTGCAAAAAACTCACGCCATAGTGCACGAAGGTTCAAGCTTGTATGATGCAAGTGCACATGATTCAAATCCATATAGTTTTTGAAAAAAATAAAAAGGTCCATTACTTTTCGTACAGACCTTGTATAATGCATATCTTTTAATTTTAAAATAATGCACTAATTCTGAAGTTTTTGTAACAAACACAGACAGTATCCAAAAGGGATTATGGGTAACAGAGCCTCCATGAACACTGATTGGCTGACACATTCATTCTATTTAAAAACCTACAAGTTAATGTGAGCTGTATGTTGGTGGTTTACATATTGTAAAATATGCCATTTTATCATATGTAAAAAAAAGCCATTTTCACAAGCCACGTTGTGATTAGACATCCATCTGATATACCGCGTCAAAATGCATAGAACACTGCCATCTACTGGCGCCAGATGGTCAAAGCCTCAACCCTTGCGTACCACAGTTTTTTGTTTTTATTGTTTTGCATTCCAGACAGTTGCGGCAGTTTAAACAGCACAGCTTGCAGCAAGAGCTGCAACAACTCTCTGGCGCGCAAAGGATTAGGGATATCTCAATACTTAGGGCGAATACTATGCCATGGACACTGCTGGCCAGTAGATGGCAGAAGAGACCGTGAAACTTGCCAAAACAATATTCCAAATAATCTGTGTCTGCTACGTTTAATCTGCGTGGAATTTTAATGTAACGCAAACATGAATTTCAGACATCTTTAATAGTAATTATTCTGGAACAAAGATGAAAAACAGTTTTGAAAAGGACAATAAGCACGACGTTAAAGAGCAAACAGGAATCGATTGCAACTCACAGTGATTCCAATTGAAAATAATGGAGAAGCACCTGAGCCTCCTCAGGCATTTACATAAATCAAACATAAGAACGTCTATATACCCAGAGAATATATTCACAAGGGTTTTAGGCACAATATACAAAGAGTTTAATGCTGTTGTTCATGTGGAGCCTGATCAGAGCATCTAAAATGCATTTCTCCTCTCGTGAACTTTTACCCATAATGCCCTAGTACTGCCGAGGCATGTACACACTAAAACCTTCAAAATTAGTGCAATACTTTAAAACTAAAACATATAGCTGATATTTTCACTTTATAAAACTTGAGAAGTGACATTCATTTAAATAACATGTCTGAAATTAGTTTGGTTAAATTTTAACCATAAATGAAAACTGTATGGGTTGGGTGATATTGCCGGTGTGTTAGTATGGTGCCAATAACAATTATCTTGTGACTAGTTCTTCTCTGACTGCAGAGGCTAGAGCTGGTTTCTCCTCGTTTACAAGAATAGAGCTCAACATCAACAGATAAATGTTAAAATCTTTCATGTCAGACTTAAATGTTTAACTGTTAATGCTTATTCGCTACGCCTGCAAAAACATATTAGCGATCTAAAAATTATCAGACCAAAATTTATCGGAAGATAATTGATTCCGATGATGGTTGTCAAAGTTACTCTGAAAAGCTAATCCAATAATAAAAATATTTAGGTTAATCAATGAGCGGTTAGCAGATTAGTGGAACTGTGCCCACCACTGGGTTAGTGACACCTCTGATTCCTCATCTTTTCGAGTGCTGCATATGTATACAGTACTGTCATGTGAATGATAAGGGCCCCTTCACACATAACACGATTTAAGGTCGACTAGCGCATGAAGGAGGAATTGCATGCCAATTGTGAAAAATTGGAGCTGCCTTGTGCACCTGTTGCTACAACTATTTGCACACACCAGCGGCTGAAAGACGGAGTGTGCCCTGTGAGAGCCCATTTGATCCCTCTTGCGGCAGGTGTCGGCCAAATTCGAGGTGACACACAAACATCTAACACCGCTCGCATGGCACTTAGAAAATGTGTGGCCATTTGCACAATTAGCACAACAACAGTCAGCAGACGATCACTTTTGAGCTGGATGTGAAATTTGTCTCAGATGCCCCCACGAGTGTGGCTTTGCAAAAAAGCACACTCATGTGGTGTGCCGGGGGGGCACATTTGCATAAGATGCTCGTGTATGCTGCCCAGACATGATCACATGAGGGCCGGACAGGCAGGTCTGAGCGCACACAGCACAGCGAGGTACCTTTCAGCTGCTGACCACAGACTCACTGACAGCTCACATAACACAGAAGAGAGTGACACATTGGTGTGTGTGCTGAACTGATAGGGGGTGTGTCCGCCGACAGCAGCTGCTACTGAGATCTCTGGTTCTGACCGTCCTGGCAGGGGAACACGTACCATGTTTGGACAGACATGAACTGTCCACTGTGACACACGCGTGTGTCTGCTTGTTGTCCTGAAATGAAGTTCAGCAGTATCGTATTTCGTGATTAAAAGACCGGTCCACTCACTTACTCATCTTCAACCGCTTATCTGGGATTGAGACGCTGGGGCAACAGCTCTAGCAGGGGACCCTAGATTTCCCTTTCCATTGACCACCTCAAGTGAGTGTTCAGACACAGGACCCAAACGAGGCAGGGCGTAATTCAAGGCTGGTGTTTATTAACAAAACGCTGCTTTCTGCCTGTACTGTAATATGGTGTTATGTTTCACACATGTTCCTGGGTGTCATGAACCAAACTGCTTTTAGATCAAAGGCCGTCTGCAAGGTTGCGATCCCTCTCTGGAGCCTGACACACACCTGTTCAATGACAGAGACTGCAAAGGGCTGTGATTTGTCAGTTTTTCGGTTTCAGTCCTTCCTCTCCCATCATATTTTAAAAGATTTTCAGTCATGGATCAAATACATTTGGCAGAAAAGTCCGCAAATATGACTAATGTTACAACACAGAGTCTGAAACGTCATTGCGTGGCCAGAGAGTTACGGAGCTGAAGAAGCATAAATCAGGCTTTAGGATTTTAAGGTGCCCCTCCACAGCAGACTTAGAAAAAAGATTGACTTGACCAAATGTAATTTTTTTTAATGCACATAATGCCTGGTGCTTATTTAAGGCAGGCATTTATTTTTTTCAGAGGAAGTTTTTACCTGGTCATTAAATGAGGCAGGTCCCGATTCAAGGTCAGGCACATAATCAAGGAAATACATAAACCTAATTGGTGCTGGGGATTCCCCGTCGATCGTTAAATGCTTCCTGACTGTAACTAATCAGTTACATATAACGGATTTATTTCGTTTTATACATATAACGGATTTAGATTATAACAGACAACATTCGCTGGTCCCCCTGCATCTGTTATTTACTGCATTGTGTTGATGAACTGGACTTATTTGTTCATCTATATTCATTTACTGCTCTTTACAGGCCACATGCTGAGGTTTTGGGAACACTACTGGCTGAGGAAAGCTGGATGTTGTGCTCATCAGTAGTGTAACTGAGTTAAATGGGAAAGGGGAGGTGATGGGAGGTGATGGTCTAGTGGTTAAGCATTGGGCTTCAGACCAAAGGATCCTTGGTTCAAATCCCAGCCTGACCAGAAAATCACTAAGGGCCCTCAGGCAAGGTCCCTAATCCCAGAGTTGCTCCCGGTGTGTAGTGAGCGCCGTGAATGGCAGCACCCTGACATCGGTGTGTGAGTGTGAATGGGTGAATGTGAAGCAACACTGTAAAGCGCTTTGAGCATCTGATGCAGATGGAAAAGCACTATATAAATGTGGTCAATTTACCATTCATGAGGAGTAATATCTATATGTCACAGTCAGACATGAACGAGTGAAGCTCTTCAGCATCTCACCATGTCAAATAGGTCCTTCAGACTTTTTTTTTTGAGCAAATGCTTCAGGGGAGCATTAGCATGGCTAAAACCTTTCAGCTTCTGGGAGGGCTCCACCCCTAGACCCCCCTAATTACAGCCCTCTTAACCCCCTGCCACTTTAAGCATTTTTTAAATGTAAATTAATACTCAAAGTTTTCAGCTAGTTGACAGTAGGGCTGTACAATGTGGCCAAATTATCGTATCTCAATAGTGTCATATCAACATGATATACGATATGACTATGATTTCACACAAAGTGCAGCAACAGTGAAAATTAAACATTCTTAAACAAAACAGTAATAATACCACACTCATTTTGCACTCATCATAAGGTCAGGATACATCAATTATGAAGAAATACAAAAGTTTCTTTCACCAAAACATCAAATCTAGGCTTTCATCTCAAATGTACTTTCTGGAAAATTGTAGCTGAATGTTCAGGTCTTCTTTTTAAGAAAATCCTCCTCTACACCACTTCATCAGGAAGCTGGATTTTATATTTTTGATTAATTTATATCAAGTTGTAGAGATTTGCTTTCAGATAGATACTTTATTGATCATTTACAGGAAATTATGCTGTTGCAGCAGCTCACACAGACATACACATTCAGACAACCATCTAAATACCTAAAATACAAACAGAAAGTGCAATAGTAACATTCTATAATCACTGTGCATTGAACAGTCTAGTAGCAGCTGGAAAAAAAGTCTTCCTCATACGCTCCGACCTGCACTTTGGAGCTATCAGTCTGTGACTGAAGGAGCTGTAGCCAATTACCCCAAAAGCATGAAGGGGATGGGAGGGATTGGCCTTGATGTTTGTCATCTTTGAAAGCATCCTCCTTTCGGTCACTTTTTGGGCTGATGGTAACTCTAAGTCGACCACAGAGCGAGCTTTCTTGACAAGTTTGTTCAGTCGGTTCCTGTCCGCTGTATGAATAGCCTCTCCCCATGGGCTCCTCTTCTCCTTCCCCTTCTAAAATCGACAATCATCTCCTTAGTTTTTCCAGTGTTAAGGATGAGATGATTGCACTCGCTCCAGTGGACAAACTCCTTGATGGTATTTCTGTACTTCTGCTCCTCGTCCCCTCTGATCAGACCGACAACAGCCGTATCATCTGAAAACTTTTGCAAAAAAACAATTGCTGTTGTTGGAAATCTGCAGTGTAGATGGTGTAGAGGAATGGTGCTAACATTGTTCTCTGTGGTGCCCCAGTGCTGCTCAGGATGGTATCTGAGACACAGCTCTGCAGATGTACAAACTGCGGTCTGTGGAAAAGATAGTCCACACACCACTGGACCAAGGAATCCTCCACCTCCATCCTACTCATCTTCTTCCCCAGTAGCACCGGGCGGATAGTATTAAATGTACTTGTAAAGTCAAAAAACATTAACCTCAGAGAGGCATCAGGGGTATCCAGATGTGAATATGCCCTGTGCAACATGTAGATGAGGGTATCATCTACACTAATGTTCGGTTGGTATGCGAACTGTAAAGTGTCCATATAAGGCGCCACAGTGCTCCTGATGTTTGGGAGGATCAGTCTCTCTAGCACCTTCATTATATGTGATGTAACGGCTGCAGGCCTGTAGTCCTTGTACTCAGTGGGATGGCTTTTCTTTGGCAGCGGAACTAAGCACGATGAATCCCACACAGTTCATTGGAGCAGGTCTTCAGAAGCTTAGGACTGATGTCGTCTGGTCCCATTGCCTTACCTGGCTTTAGTCGGTCTAAGTCCTTTTTGACCTGAGCTGGAGAGAAAATAATAGGTGGTGCCCCAGCCGGAGCTGGGGAACTTGGGCACTGCTCAGATGTTGAGGGTGAAGTTAGAGGTGGTGTAAGGGAAAGAGAAGGGCTTTGGGCAGTCTTTTGGTTAGACTTGGAGAGGTGTGTTAAACTGTCAAATCTGCTGAAAAATTTATTGAAATTATCAGCCAGATTCTGATCACCATCAGACAATTGATCCCTTTTTTGTCCCATGCCTGTGATCCTCCTCATACCAGCCTACACCTGTGTAGCTCCTTCCTGCCATAATTCTTGTTCTAATTTGCGGCTATAAGCTTCTTGTTCCTTTCTTATCTCCACCCTCAACTCTTTCTGAATTTCCTTCAATTTATCCCTGTCACCCACCCTTTTCTTTACATTTAGTAGGGCTTTCAGGTTGCTAGTAATCCATGGTTTGTTATTCGGGTAGTGGTGACTTACTTTGGAGGGTATGGTGTTCTCATAACAGAAATTAATATAATGTGTGACACATTCTGTCAACGCATCTATATCATCTCTATACACCTCACAAAAAACATCCCAATCTGTTGTCTCAAAACAACACTTAAGGGCTTCCACTGCCTCAAGATTCCAGCATTTAGATGTTTTTATGGTGACAGGCAGTCTTCAGTTTAAGGAAGGTAACTTAGATTTATTTATCTAAAGTTGTGTCACTGGTGTGACACAAAATTAAGAGGTTATTTAAAAATAAGTCCTTCAAACAGCAAAATTAAGAGGTTTAACAGGTTTTATACAGAACAGAGGAGGAGTAAATTCCCTGTATTTCTTTCAGCCTGATCATCTTCACGTTATAGCTCATGAATCAACAGCTGCCTGCTCATTTAAAATCACTGGAGAAACAAGTATATATATACGACAAACCAAATTAAAGGAGAAATGCTGCTTTTAACGCCCTGGACCTCAGTTCTGGCATAAAAAACAGTAGTGTGCTCACAATATAACTTTGGTGTCATTTGGAGTCTGTGATTCAGATGACATGTTCAGTTTCAAACATTTTTCTTCTAAGGTGGATCTGAACTTTTTGTGGTGCAGCACCAGCTATTGCACAGGATGGGCCTAGCAGTCAATATGGGTCACCAATTTCAAAATGCGTGTCTTTATGTTTTTTCTTTTTTGCATGTGCTGTGACAAGTCAATCATCTGTGTCCAATCAGACTTCAGGGGAGTCCAGTGAAACCCTGGCCTCCACTCTAGCTCCACCCATGCCAGGAAGTGTTCAACATTTGACATTTCCTGTTTCACTGTGGACTCAAAATTTGGCGCTTCCTGTTTCAGTGTGAACTTGCCACTGAGTCCCTGCGAGATTCCATGAGATCTCGTCTGTCAATCCAGGAAGTGTTCAACATTTGACATTTCCTGTTTCACTGTGGACTCAAAAATTGGCACTTCCTGTTTCAGTGTGAACTTGCCACTGAGTCCCCGCGAGATTCCATGAGATCTCGTCTGTCAATCCAGGAAGTGTCGACCCAGAAAGTGTTCATTATTTGATATTTCCTGTTTCACAGTGGACTCAAAATTTGGCGCTTCCTGTTTCAGTGTGAACTTGCCACTGAGACCCTGTGAGATTCCATGAGATCTCGTCTGTCAATCCAGGAAGTGTTCAACATTTGACATTTCCTGTTTCACAGTGGACTCAAAATTTGGCACTTCCTGTTTCAGTGTGAATTTGCTACTGAGTCCCCGCGAGATTCCATGAGATCTCGTCTGTCAATCCAGGAAGTGTTCAACATTTGACATTTCCTGTTTCACAATGGACTCAAAATTTGGCACTTCCTGTTTCAGTGTGAATTTGCTACTGAGTCCCCGCAAGATTCCATGAGATCTCGTCTGTCAATCCAGGAAGTGTTCAACATTTGACATTTCCTGTTTCACAATGGACTCAAAATTTGGCACTTCCTGTTTCAGTGTGAATTTGCTACTGAGTCCCTGCGAGATTCCATGAGATCTCGTCTGTCAATCCAGTAAGTGTTCAACATTTGACATTTCCTGTTTCACAGTGGACTCAAAATTTGGCACTTCCTGTTTCAGTGTGAACTTGCCACTGAGTCCTCGCGAGATCTCGTCTGTCAATCCAGGAAGTGTCGATCCAGGAAGTCTTCATCATTTGACATTTCCTGTTTCACTGCGGACTCAAAATTTGGCACTTCCTGTTTCAGTGCGAATTTG
This sequence comes from Thalassophryne amazonica, assembly GCF_902500255.1. Classification (NCBI taxonomy): domain Eukaryota; kingdom Metazoa; phylum Chordata; class Actinopteri; order Batrachoidiformes; family Batrachoididae; genus Thalassophryne; species Thalassophryne amazonica. The sequence goes on from NC_047104.1 coordinate 55,854,018, forward strand.
CTACTGAGTCCCTGCGAGATTCCATGAGATCTCGTCTGTCAATCCAGGAAGTGTTCAACATTTGACATTTCCTGTTTCACAGTGGACTCAAAATTTGGCACTTCCTGTTTCAGTGTGAACTTGCCACTGAGTCCTCGCGAGATCTCGTCTGTCAATCCAGGAAGTGTCGATCCAAGAAGTCTTCATCATTTGACATTTCCTGTTTCACTGCGGACTCAAAATTTGGCACTTCCTGTTTCAGTGTGAATTTGCTACTGAGTCCCCGCGAGATTCCATGAGATCTCGTCGTCAATCCAGGAAGTGTAGACCCAGAAAGTGTTCATTATTTGACATTTCCTATTTCACAGTGGACTCAAAATTTGGTGCTTCCAGTTTCAGTGTGAACTTGCCACTGAGTCCCCGTGAGATTCCACGAGATCTCGTCTGTCAATCCAGGAAGTTTTCAACATTTAACATTTCCTGTTTCACTGTGGACTCAAAATTTGGCACTTCCTGTTTGGGACTCCGTGTACCATGCGCGAGCTTCGTGCCATTGCACATCACTTCGCTCATATCATCAAAAGGCAGTGTTAACATTCTGTGTTTTTTTTGTTGGCTTGACTTTATGCTTGATAAAAGGTGGACAGTTTTGATGGGACACCGCCTCTGTGCATGACAGCATCTTTACAACATGGCCTGCCTGTAAAATGGCCAAAGAGGGGCTCATTTGAAATAATCTGGGGTAGAATTACCAAGGAGGCCTGTCAGTACCATCCAGTAGAGATCTCTGCACACCCGGCAGAATCCACATTCATACACTCCAGTATTGTATTTGAGCTAACTGGTAATGTTTTTTTTTTTTCTTCAAAGAGTAGGGCAGAATTTTCTGAAGTCAGGTGGTGAGCCATAATGATACGGGGCTTCACCTTGCTTCAAGTAATTACTTTTGCACTGTTAAAAAGCATTTAGAACAAAGGGAACCACATAAAATGATAAATACAGGCAAATTAAAATAACATGAAAGCTTACCACTCCACCTTTCTGTTTTCATAAACCTTTTGCTCTGGCTACAGGGCATGTCATTGACACGGGATTCAGAAGAGGAACACCCAATCACCTGCAGCCACTTTCTCCAAAGCATGCCTTTATAGCTGGAGCGTTAAGCTCATTGCCTGCCAAAGAGAGACACCTCTAAATCAAAAGCAGAATTACAGTAAAACACGGGATATATTCAAATACCTTAGGATGCATCAAAAAAACCACAAAGCAAAATTGATAAAGCATGTCTAGACTCAGTCCCCACATCTTCTTTCCAATAACAAACTCACACAATTAAGTTCTAAACTCTGCCATAAATCTTCCAAGACACAGGTTTAAAGAGTCCCCTCAGGCAGGCAGACATTTATAACAGGGATGAAAAACAAAACAAAACAAAAAAAACTCCAAGAAGTGTCTGAGTTTTTACTTCACATGTCAAAAATAATTACAAATTAAGACCTGCATACAATCGGGTACACAAGTACTTGGACAGCATCAATTATGCTTCTATACACTATCACATCATAATTGAAATAAAACAGTCACTTGTTGGGTAAGCTTTCAGGGTTAAATCATTGAGTTTAATAGAAAATCACCTTTGCCCTTTAGGAATTAAAGCATTTGTATGTATAGTGAGTCCACTTTCAGAGACCATAAATAATTGGACAAACTATAATGATTATTGTTAATACAAATCATCACATTATTTTGCAGTAGGAAGTTCTCAAAAACTGAGTGAACGTGCAGGAAAGAGACAAGTGAGGGAAGCCAGCAACACATCCATGACAACAGGAATTACAGGCTTCAGTGCTGACTGTGCAAGGGGACAAACTGTGCAATGTGCAACCGTTGTGTGTTGCATCAAAAGTTAAACACAGTTTTGCGGTGAGCAGGAGAGAGAAGGATTTTCTTGAAAAGAACGCAAAAAATTTCAGCTACAGTTGAGAACCTTTTCTGTTCCACTCCACCCTGAAGTAGTGGCAAAAGTTGGACTATGCATAATGTCACCAGTCACAACCCCAGAAGCTAATACCTCCTTCAGAATTTCTTTCAATGTCTTGATGTCTTCCCTCACCAGTTTTCTTCTTATATTGTCAGTTTTCTGAGAATTGCCTACTCCATACAGGTTATCATAGAGTACCACACTGTATTTCTTAATGACTGTTTAAGTGACTTTGGAAAATCCATGTATCCATCCTCTGACAACTTTAAAGAAAACTGTCTGTAAGTGATCATTTGCATAGACAATAATTGTTATATTTAGTTTGTTTATTTACTTCTGAAATGGTGAATGTAATATTTTCATTACACCATCAAAAAAACAAACAAACAAACAAACAAATCCAATGGATGTTGACCTTGTTTGACCTTTACTTTGGAGACCAAACATTCAACATAGTCAAAACTATTCCATTTATTAATCCTATTAGCTCAAACAGTAATTTCCATCACTTTTTACCAATATTGAAGGAACTTTAACTTTTGACCCCTGTACAAACTGTCACCATTTTTGCTGTTTTTACCCCATAACTCCTCAACATTCAGTCATAGACAATCCAAACTATACCTTTTTGGAATTGTTATGATCAGACAAATAATGTAGTGTAGTTTTCAATTTGACTGGGCCATTTTTAATTTTGACCCCTGTGTATTTCTTCAATTTCCCCTACCTATTGAAAACTAAAGTGGCTAGTTGTTTTTTTTTTTTTTCTTCAAAAGAGTAATGTCTAAGGAGCATTTGTGCTGACTTTGATGCTTGTAGGACCATTTGCAGGATTTTACTCTAAATATTCTCTTAGCTGCTGCACTAATAGGGATATTTGTGATACAAATATTTGTGAAAAACTAATTCATGCATTTATTTCCTCTAGGCTGGACTATTGTAATTCATTATTATCAGGTTGTCCTAAAAGTTCCCTGAAAGCCTTCAGTTAATTCAAAATGCTGCAGCTAGAGTACTGACAGGGACTAGAAGGAGAGAGCATATCTCACCCATATTGGCCTCTCTTCATTGGCTTCCTGTTAATTCTAGAATAGAATTTAAAATTCTTCTTCTTACTTATAAGGTTTTGAATAATCAGGTCCCATCTTATCTTAGGGACCTCATAGTACCATATCACCCCAATAGAGCGCTTCGCTCTCAGACTGCAGGCTACTTGTAGTTCCTAGGGTTTGTAAGAGTAGAATGGGAGGCAGAGCCTTCAGCTTTCAGGCTCCTCTCCTGTGGAACCAGCTCCCAATTCAGATCAGGGAGACAGACACCCTCTCTACTTTTAAGATTAGGCTTAAAACTTTCCTTTTTGCTAAAGCTTATAGTTAGGGCTGGATCAGGTGACCCTGAACCATCCCTTAGTTATGCTGCTATAGACTTAGACTGCTGGGGGGTTCCCATGATGCACTGAGTGTTTCTTTCTCTTTTTGCTCTGTATGCACCACTCTGCATTTAATCATTAGTGATTGATCTCTGCTCCCCTCCACAGCATGTCTTTTTCCTGGTTCTGTCCCTCAGCCCCCACCAGTCCCAGCAGAAGACTGCCCCTCCCTGAGTCTGGTTCTGCTGGAGGTTTCTTCCTGTTAAAAGGGAGTTTTTCCTTCCCACTGTCGCCAAGTGCTTGCTCACAAGGGGTTGTTTTGACCGTTGGGGTTTTTCCGTAATTATTGTATGGCCTTGCCTTACAATATAAAGCACCTTGGGGTAACTGTTTGTTGTGATTTGGCGCTATATAAATAAAATTGATTTGATTTGATCTGACAACCCATTAGCACACCAAAATTTACACAATAACTCATGCACACACACATTTTCATCTATATATATATATATATATATATATATATATATATATATATACACACACACACACACACACACACACACACACACACACACAAAAGACACACAAAAGAGCTTATGTGTCCGCAACACACTTAAACACCATATTGGATCACAGATGAGCGCCTACCAACCCATGACAAATCTCCACCTGTGTGTGGGATCTGTGTTACTGTGCAGTGTGGGAGCTCGTTGTGATCCTTCTGTGGCCTCTGAACATCACCCACCACCTGAGGCCCTGACTGACTGACTGACTGATGGGAGAAACTTGCCTGACAATAAAAAAAAACAAAAAAACATCAGTGATTGATCACCAAAGCTCACCTGAGCACCTGAAGGGGAACCTGTCCTGCCAAGACGTCCGGGCCCCAAGAGGGTACATCTTCCCTCGAATTGACCACCTGGTTCCCCGGGGCAGATTCCTCAGCAAGCGGCACTGTGCGGTCACCGCTGCTGTTGCATGTGTGCACACAAATGACTGTGAACTGTGTCATACCTAAAAAAACAGACACCACAGCCTGGAGTCAAACGAAATTAATTAGGCGATACATAATTGAGATTTCAAGACAAGTGTCTTTTCTGTTGATCTTGAAAAGTGCGTGTGACAAAGCAGGTCTGAGAAATAACCCTGGGCTATGACACTGACTAGTCTGAGAAATATGATTTTGCTTCATTAAAAATAAATCAGGGAATTTCACACCATCTAAGAGCATGCTAAAACAAACTGCAGAAACCAAGGAAAGAACAATTAGTGCAGATTCAATCACTTTCCCCTTGTTTCTTTTTTCCTCCACTCATTCGGTTGTTGCTGTATTTTAGCGCAGTAATGAGTGCTAGGAGGGTAACGCATAAACCGTGATATTCTTGGGAGAAAAAAAAAGAAGGCAGACAAACCCCCATCTCGCTCATAGCTATGTCTGGATTGCCTTCTGCACCAAGATAGGAGTCAACATGTTTAGCGACATCAAAAGAAACCTATACCTAAGTATAAGAAGATTAACACTTGCAGTGATCTTAGCTTAGGCTTCTCCAGGACTTTCAACCAGACTGTGCAGAAGGGACAATTACCGATGAATTGGGCACCAACATCTCGTAGTTATTTAACAAATCTGGCACAGTGTATAAGCGCTCGTCTTAACACTTCCTTTCAAGTCTGGCCTCGGTATCAGAAGGGTAACAGATTGGGGAATGTGACTTGAGCCGACAGCAGGCGAATCTTTAGGAAAAAAGAAAGAAAGAAAGAAAGAAAGTGGTGACCAAGTGGGAACCTCCAGTGCTGACAAATCTTGCAGTTCCATGATGTCCGCTTGATGTTGGCTTGAAAAGGGGAGTCAGTCCTCCATGGAGAAGCCCATGTTAAAATGTTGGTCTCTGTAGATAGCTTCCCAGTTCATGACATCTGTATGAGGAGGTGATTTTTTTTTTTTTATAACTCTTCAGTTTAAGCCATTTTACATCATAAAGTTATGAATAAATAGAGACAATGGCTGCTTTTGTGTTACAGCTGTGTGTCAGAGTCAGGGTCCCACTAGCGGTGGCGGCTAGCTGCTGTGGATGCAACCCTGTCAACTTGACTGTTTTTAAGCTTTTTTGTTACAAATAGCTGGTTAAACTTTTTGTTTGTCCTACTAGGTGTAAAAATTAGAAGGCAATATGAGCACTGCCACCACCTGGCTGACCTGTGAAACACATCTGGATGAGCCTGGGTTCTCACAAACATAATAAAGACTAAATATATCCTTCATTTTTGTATCCTATTGAATTATATCAATTCTGGACTTTAAAAACAATGCAGTATCTGCAAAATTAAATATTGCAACAGAGTATCAATTTGTTTCCCCACCCCTCATGTAGATGTTTAACTCCCACTAAAAGTATACACAAAGCTCTTTGGGTTGCACAGACCAAATGAGCGTCAACTGATTACTTAAGATCTACTATAGCACCCTGAACAGAATGTGCATCAGTTCTTCCCTTTATTTTCACTGGAACAACATCAAATCATATAGATACTGATCAACAAGCGCAGTTTTCAAGTTTCTCCACGGCAGCTCACCAAAACAGACACACCTCACCTAAACGGACACCTCCAGATCATCAAAGACAGCCGTAACCTAATCTTAATGTAACCGTACCACTGAACTTAACCTAAGCTAAGCCTTAAAACTCAGTATAGGCATCATGCAGTGCTGGATGAAAAGAGGTGAGCTGAATGATTCATTTGTTTTAACACAAAGCATAAACAGAACCAGACACTGAAACCTTTCACAGAGAAGAATCGCACTTTTATTCCCATTTAAATATGAGATCTTTCAGATTTGTTCAGTTCTTTAACAACACATCCATGTTACTTGGTATACATTTTCGTTCTTGATTTTCCAGCGTTGTCAAAGCTCAGGGTTGATATTTGTGGTCTAACTCACAGTAATGTTTGTGGATGTCTGCCGAGCACGTCTGTAAACTCAATTTAGCAACTTCTGAAATGTGACATTTGGTAGAACTGACAATCTGACACACAGTCACTCATGAAATCATATATGGACACCCCCCCCCCCCCCCCCCCCCCCCCGCCTCCCGCCCCATAAAAAATAAAATCAAGAGCAATCGGAGATTTCTGACATCTGCGAATCCAGATCCGGATCACCTCCAAAATTCAGTGGAGTCTTCCATGCCCTAATATCGATCTGTGGTGCAAATCTTGTGAGAATCTGTGAAGTAGTTTTTTTTGTTTGTTTGTTTGTTTTTTACGTAATCCTTCAAAGCTTATATGAAGTGAAATCTTGATCCAGAATCTGGATCCGGATCACCTCCAAAAATTAATGGAGTCTTCCGTGGCCTAATATCTCCAGGGGTGAAAATTTCATCAAAACCCGTGCAGTAGTTTTGATGTAATCCTACTAACAGACAGACATACAAAAAAAATACATGCAGATTATTTTATTACATCCTTTGATTTTATTACATAATCACAACAGATGGGCTTGACTTTTAAATCTCACTTTTGCAGCTGAAACTGATGTGATATCTCTGCTAAAAGTTTAAACCAAATTTAAAAAACAACAACAACAACAAAAACCATTTGTTACACCTTAATTTATTAGTTTTTCTCATTGTCATATATGAATATAAATAAATGTAAGATTTCAACCAGCCTATGTATAAAGTGTGTGTGGCTCTATATGTGTGTTTGCAGCACATGCTTATTAGTGATGATCCGTGATGCAAATTAACCGCACAACAAACCATATCATTAAAGATATTTGAAATAAAATGACTACAAAGGAGCCATACAGTCATGGTGATATTATCCATTAGCATCGTGCTATGACATCATTTTCAAGACACGTGAATGATGAAAACCATGATGAATCACTGATTTCAAGCACTCACCTCAGTCACATTGTCAGCCACAGTCTGAAAATAAACACCACTCACAAATTAATAAAACATCTTCTTTGTGTTTATCAGAGGATTACAAATCAGCTTTACAGATGAATGCCACTGCATACTGTATGGGAGTGTGTGGAATTATGGCATTAACTATTCTGACTCAATACAATACAGAACATGAAAAAAGAAAATAATCAAAACGAATATCCTAATGGTATTAGGAAACAGCACAAGTTTGATAGTTTTAGTACAATCATGCAGCAGTTTTGAAATTCGTGAACAAGACTACTCTGTGAGTGCTGTCATTTATTTCTATCTGAAAGCCACCTCTAAACTCACATGCTGATTGAAAAAAGGTATGCAGACATTATTCGTCCGTCAGAGCGCCCAAGGCTGATTTCATCACAAATAAAAAAGTAAATAACAAATAACTCACCTGTTTGTGTCCATTTTTTGTCATTTCTTATTCATTAAATGAGTTCCTTGTAAATGCAGTGAATACTTTCCGGATGCAGTGTATATATAAAACCTAACTATAAACAAAATAGTATTTACAGTGATATGTAAACGTTTGGGCACCACTGATGATTTCCACGATTTTCCTTTATAAATCATTGGTTGATTGGATCAGCAGTTTCAGTTAAATATATCATATAGCAGACAAACACAGTGATATTTGAGAAGTGAAATGAAGTTTACAGGATTTACAGAAAGTGTGCAATAATTCTTTAAACAAAATTAGGCAGGTGCATAAATTGGGCACCCCAACAGAAAAAAAATACATCAATATTAAGTAGATCCTCCTTTTGCAGAAATAACACCCTCTAAACACTTCCTATAGCTTCCAATGAGAGTCTGGATTCTGGCTGAAGGTATTTTGGACCATTCTAATTTACAAAACATCACAGGTTTGTTGGTTTCTGAGCGTGGACAGCCCACTTCAAATCACACCACAGATTTTCAAGAATATTCAGGTCTGGGGACTGAGATGGCCATTCCAGAACATTGTACTTGTTCCTCTGCATGAATGCCTTAGTAGATTTTGAGCAGTGTTTAGGTTTGTTGTTTTGTTGAAAGATCCAGCCCCGGTGCATCTTCAACTTTGCCACTGATTCATGAACATTGTTCTCAAGAATCTGCTGATATTGACCGGAATCCATGTAACCCTCACCTTTAACAAAATTCTCAGTACCTGCACTGGCCACACAGCCCCACAGCATGATGGAACCACCTCCACATTTTACTGTAGGTAGCACGCGTTTTTCTTGGAATGCTGTGTTCTTTTTCAGCCATGCATACCGCCCCTTGTTATGTCCAAATAACTCAATTTTAGTTTCATCAGTCCACAGCACCTTATTCCAAATTGAAGCTGGCTTGTCCAAATGTGCTTTAGCATACCTCAAGCTGTTTGTGGCATGTATGCAGAAAAGGCTTCCTCTGCATTACTCTCTCATCCAGCATCTCCTTGTGCAAAGTGTGCTGTATAGATGAACGATGCACAAAGACACTATCTGCAGCAAGATCATGTTGTAGGTCTTTGGAGCAGGTCTGTAGGTTGACTGTGACTGTTCTCACCATCCTTCGCTTCAGCTTATCTGAGATTTTTCTTGGCTTGCCACTTCGGGCCTTAACTAGCACTCTGCTTGTGGTCTTCTATTTCCTATGTTCCTCACAGTGGAAACTGACAGCTGAAATCTCAGAGATAGCTTTTTGTATCCTTCCGCTAAACCATGATGTTGAACAATCTTTGTTTTCAGGTCATTTGAGAGTTGTTAGAGGCTCCCATGTTGCCACTCATTAGAAGAGATGCAAAGAGGAGAAACACTTGCAAATGACCACCTTAAATACCCTTTCTCATGATTGGATTCACCTGTGCAAGGAGGTCAAGGGTCAACAAGCTTACCAAACCAATTTTGTGTTCCAATAATTAGTGCTAAATGTATTCAAATCAATAAAATGACAAGGGTGCCCAAATTTATGCACCTGCGTAATTTTGTTTAAATAATTATTGAACACGTTCTGAAAACACTAGAAACTACATTTCAATTCTCAAATATCAGTGGGTTCATCAGCTATATGATATATTTAACTGAAATTTCTGATCTGGACAACCAATGATTTATGAAGGAAAATCATGAAAATTATCAGGGGTGCCCAAAACTTTTGCATACAACTATATATATATATATATATATATATATATATATATATATATATATATATATATATATATATATATATATATATATATATACCTGTGTGTGTGTGTATATGTATATGTACACACACACACACACACAGCCTTGAGCTACAACACACCTGTGAGAGGTGTTACGTTGCCACAAGCTCTCTGCTAATCCTCACCTTGAGCACCATGCACTCACCGCAGGACTTCTCAGGGCTTAGCAAGTGCTCTACTCTTTACACATATATCAGTCCCTTATTAATCCAAAGTACACAGTGAAAGCTTGTACCTACATCGATTTTGTACAGCAATGTAATCTGACTGCCAGAGGGGGATGGCAACAGGAAGAATGCACGGAGCAGTCACGGACAGAATCACTCAGGAAAATAATGTCTGATTCCCTGGGGCAGGGAACTATTGACCAATGACTCTTCCCTCCACAAGAACATCTAAACAGCACGAACAATTCTGGGTGGAAAACCTAGGGGCGTGTTTCCTAAAATACCAATGCCAAACAAGGGCCAAAGCAATTTACACCTCAACACATGAAGCAAATAAATCTTAAAACTCTGAACCAACGAGTAGAAAACCTATTAAATTCCAGAAAAATGAGATTGGCCACCAATTTAGACATTCCAGCAAATGCAACAACGAACATTAAAACAAAAATACAACTCCAATATTAAAAAAACATATATAAAATTTTGAGTATAGCAGGAGTTCTTTGAATTTAAGTCTTTAAGTTTTAAAATGGGTGTTGCATAAACACAACAAGCCAGCAACTTGGAATGATTGTGATGTTGCCATATGTAATCTGTTTATGCTGAAAAATAGAGATTTATCTATCTATCTATCTATCTATCTATCTATCTATCTATCTATCTATCTATCTATCTATCTATCTATCTATCTATCTATCTATCTATCTATCTATCTATCTATCTATCTATCTATCTATCTATCTATCTATCTATCTATCTGTCATTTTTTTCGAGAGCATAAGTCACACCTGTCAATAAATGTCTCTTGAAAAAGAAAAGAAAAAACAAACAAACAAAAAATATATATATGGAACACCAGGTCCACAGTGCATCCAGAAAATATTCACAGTGCTTAAGTTTTTCCATTCTTTTAACTGCCAGTGACCATTGTTTTTAACACAAATCATCATTCTTACAGCCAGTTTTCTTTACACCGATCAGAAGATGCATACAGTGCACCCACAAAGTATTGACAACATTTCACGTTTCCACATTTTATGTTACAACCTTATTCCAATATTGATGGAATTCATTTTTTCCTCAAAATTCTACACACAATACCCCATAATGACAATATGAATTTTTTTAAGATTTGTGCAAATGTATTAAAAATGTAAAAACTAAGAAATCATAAGTATTCACAGCCTTTGCCATGAAGCTAAAAACTGAGCTTAGGTACATCCAAGGATGTTGATCATCCTTGAAATGTTTCTACAACTTAATTGGAATCCACTTAGGATAAATTTATTTGATTGAACCTGATTTGGAAAGGCACACACCTGTATACATGTAAGGTCCCACAGTTAACAGTGCATGTCAGAGCACAAACCAAGTGTGAAGTCAAAGGAATTGTATGTAGACCTCTAAGAAAAGGACTGTTTTGATGCACAAGTCTGGGGAAGGGTACAGTAACATTTCCAGCCCAGTCGAGAGCTGGCCGCCTGATGGTCACTCTGTCAGAGCTCCAGTATTCCTCTGTGGAGAGAGGAAAACCTTCCAGAAGGAGAACCATCTCTGCAGCAAGCCACCAATGAGGTCTGTGTGGTAGAGTGGCCAGATGGAAGCCACTCCTTTGTAAAAGGCACATGGCAGCCCGTCCAGATTTTGCCAAAAGGCACCTGAAGGACTCTCAGACCATGAGAAACAAAATTCTCTGGTCTGATGAGACAAAGATTGAACTCTTTGACTGAGCCAGAGCCCAGACCTGAATCCAGCTGAACATCTCTGGAGAGATCTGAAAATGGCTGTGCACCAATGCTCCCCATCCAACCTGATGGAGCTTGAGAGGTGCTGCAAAGAGGAATGGACAAAATTGCCCAAATATAGGTCTGCCAAGCTTGTGGCATCATATTAAAGTAGACTTGAGCTGCAGTTGCTGCTAAAAGTGCATCAAAAAGTATTGAACAAAGGGTGCTGATGACACTCAGTTATACATGCCGATAAGTGCTGGTCATCTCATACACATAAAGTCCTTAGAGGAGTGTCTTGCGTCAGTGAAAAGCTGGATCCAGCAATTTCTTACTTTTAAACTTGGACAAGATGAAAATGATGGTCCTTGGTCCAGCGATACATTGGCATGAATTTAACCAGCAAATGCTTAACCTAAGCTTGTGTGTCATACATCACACTGACAAAGTGAGCAACCTTGGGTTGATTTTTGATCCTGCATGTCCTTTGGCCTCCACATCAGAGATTTCACAACTCTGAAAGAACAAAGATTCGTCCCATCCTGGCTTTGGCTGATGCAGAGAATCTGATCCATGCATTTGTCTCTTCTGGGCTGGATTACTGCAATGTTCTATTATCTGGTTTACTGCAGTCCAGCATTGGGGGTCTCCAATTGGTTCAAAATGTTGCTGCCAGAGATTTTTGACAAGCATAAAGTTCAACCACATTACACCCATTTTGGCATCTCTTCACTGGCTTCCTGTCTCTGTGAGGTTTGCTTTTAAGCTTCTGTTACTAATCTATAAAATTATTCATGGACTCACACCTCCTTACTTAGCTGACCTAATTAAACCCTACGTACCGGCCCGGGCTCTGCATTCTCAGGGCGCAGGACTACTTTCTGTCCCTAAGGTGAATAAAAAAATCAGTGGGCCACAGAGCTTTCTCTTATCATGTCCCTGTTTTGTGGAATTATCTCCCTGTGGAGAAAAAAAAAAAAACAGTCAGATTCTGTCCAGACATTCGAGCCCAGTCTTCAGATTCATCTATTCTGCCTCTCGTATGGATAGCATACTGGCATAGTATGTAACTATGCTTCCTATCCCTATAACCCATCTTATTAGCAACAGAACGGGTCTCAGTCTTCATCTAAATTCTGGGTTAGTGAAGCTCAGGGCGAGCTGCCGGTGATCACTTTTATAGTCTCTCTGCTTCCCTGTCAATTTACTACTGTTGAAGTCATACCTTAGGCACAGTTATTTCCAGCCAACTGATTCTGCAGTTTTTGTCTGTCTGGCACTGATGGCATCACACAAGGCTGACAGATGTGGACCACAGGGTGCTGGATTGACTATGAGATGCCCTATCTGAAGCTGAAGCAGTACACTGCAGTCTACTTTTGGAATGTATGGCCCACCGATGACATGGTGGATGGATGCTGGCCCTGCATCGCAGGGCGCTGGACGATGCTCTGCATGCAGCACCAATAATTGCATGCTCACCTCAATAATGGACTTTTTGATGCTATTCTGGTTTTTCTGTTTCCTGTTTTTTCAGCTTGGTAAAATTTTGTAAAAACTTTGTAACTGTTAGAATGGCCTAAGCAGTGGGTTACCCCTCTGAGTCCGGTCTGCTTGAGATTTCTTCCTCAGCATCATCAGAGTGAGTTTTTCCTTCCCACTGTCACCTGTGTGCTTGCTCTAGGGGTTGGTAAGGTTAGACCTTACTCGTGTGACACGCACTGAGGCAGCTTTGTTGTGATTTGGTGCTGTATAAATGTAATAAATTGTAATTGAAATGACCTGAATAGACAGCGAGGCACATTCCATATTGTAAAATTCCTCCCTGCATTTTTCAGAGTCGTGAGTGATCCGACATGGAACTCCACAACAGAGTAAAGATAACAGGTGACAAGACAGACAACGCAGCTTGCTGTTGGATCTAGAAGCCACTTTGGGATCCCACGACAGCTGTAGGATTCTGACACATCTCTGTAGTGGATGGGGAGGAGCCGGAAAGTGGAGTGATTTGGTCTTGTTGTGGAGAAATTCCCTCCAGTCATAGTGCTTCTTTCAATTCCTAAACCTCTCTGGAGGCCCTTTGACAGTCAGACAGAAGAGACGTGACCTGAAACAAGTGTCTGTTTGATCATCTCTGTAACGCTGTCATTCTTTCACAAAGAACTGTGCAAATTTGGTTAATATTAATAACAGATTTCAGTGTTATTAAAGTGAAAATAAGTTTGCCACTGCCGTGCATTATACATCAATAACTCTGACAAAATCTATTTTACACGTAAACTGATGAGCCACAGGAAGAAAGAGATATCACAAGTGTCAAAAAGGATATGATGAAGGCCACAGAGAGATTGTGTGTGTGTGTGTGAAAGAAATTGCAATTGTTTCAGCAACGTAAAATATCAAGTGCAGACAAGAGAGAATTTTGATTTTATACTGTCCACTTTTCAATCCGACCACCCACAGATTCAGATCAGAGTGTCTTTATGATGGTTTACATGTATGAGAATGAAATTTGAGGTTAACTTTTTTAGTGGTGCGAGCATACATACGTTTCTTTTTTCTTTTTATTGAAGTTACCCAAAACCATTTTTGTTTTTAAATCATATTGTGTTTTTGTGGTGGGGTTGGCTGTAGATGTGAATATTTTATGGTGGAGTGACAGAATTTTGTAGTAAATTTCATGTACCTGGCTGTCTGTGTTTCTTGGTGGCTTCCCTCATGAGACTCATTCTTGCATTCAAGATCACCAAAATCTGCATACTCCAGGCAAGTTTAGTACACAGTACCATCTCGTTGGTATTTCTCAACAGTTGATGTAAATGGAGTTCAAAGTGACTGTCAAATGTTCATGTAGAGTGCATCTAAAAGTATGTCTTTTTCCACATTTTGTTATGTTACAGCCTTATTCCAAAATGGAGTAAATTCCCTTTTCCCCTGAAAACTCTACTAACAACACCCCATAATGACAACCTGATTTTCTTTTTTTTTTTTTTTTGCAAATTTACTAATAAAACAACTAAGGTATCACAAGTATGTAAATATCCACACCCTTTGCTCAAAAATTTGTTGACACACCTTTGGCAGCAATTACAGCCTCAAGTGTTCTTTAATATGATGCCACAAGCTTGGCGCACCTATCTTTGGGCATGTTTTGCCCATTCCTCTTTACAGCACCTCTACTTTGATTTCTTGGATGTGTGCTTAGAGTCATTGTCCTGCTGAAAGACGAACTGTTGCTCCAGAGGTCAAGAGCGCTCTGGAGCAGGTTTTCATCCAGGATGTCTCTGTACATTGCTGCATTCATCTTTCCCTCAATCCTGACTAGTCTCACAGTTCCTGCCACTGAAAAACATCCCCACAGCATGATGCTGCCACCACCTTGCTTCACTGTAGGGATGGTGCCTGGTTTCCTCCAAACGTGACACCTGGCATTCACGCCAAAGAGTTCAATATTTGTCTCATCAGACCAGAGAATTTTGTTTCTCATGGTCTGAGAGTCCTTCAGGTGCCTTTTGTCAAACTCCAGGTGGGCTGCCATGTGCCTTTTACTAAGGAGTGGCTTCTGGTTGGCCACTCTACCATACAGGCCTGATTGGTGGTTCTCCTCCGATCACTCAGTTTAGACCGGCGGCCAGCTCTAGGTAGAGTCCTGGTGGATCCGAATGTCTTCCACAAATGGATGATAGAGGCCACTGTGCTCATTGAGACCTTCAAAGCAGCGGAAATGTTCCTGTACCTTCCCCAGAATTGTTCCTCGCGACAGTCCCATCTTGGAGGTCTACAGGTAACATAACAAAATATGGAAAAAGTGAACCACTGTGAATACTATCCAGATGCACAGTATGCATCTTCTGAACTGTCTAAAGAAAACTGTAAGAGTGATGATTTGTATTAAAAACAATCCGCTTATTTTGCTGTCCAGTTATGTATAGGCACTGGCAGTTAAAGGAACATATATTTAAATGGCCCCTTGAATTAAACGTAAAAGTCAACAATACAAGCTCATCGATGGAGATAAAGTGATACAGTCGTGTCACTATCCAAATACTTATGTACCTAACTGTATATTTTGTTAGTTCACACACATATATTACACATTTGTTGACTTACTTATTCACTCACTTGTCTTGTTAAGTATTTGGGGGTCACAGACCTGTTACTGATTGTAGTAGGTTCCTGACATACATATCAGTCTGCTAGTTAGATTTTGAGCATCAAGCTGCTCTGTAAAAGTTGACAAAAGTGTAACATTATTTAACTATGGGTATCAAGCCTGTTTTTACAAGTGTCAAGCGTAGCAGATGTTCTGGTACCTTATTCCAGGTGCCAAATACCCTGTGCAAGATGAATTCCTGTGGAAAGGTCTTTCTGCATCTGATTTTCTTGATATTTTACTTCCCGTGTGTAGGCAGGGTTGTTGTGTGGTGTGAATGGGCAGACAGAACACAGTAAATTTTGCAGAGTAAAATACACTCTGCTGGGATAACATTTAGTGCAAACCCAAATAGAGTTAAGTATACTCTATCCCAGTGCTAAATCAACTCTACCACAGTGTAAAATCAACTCAATCATGCTGTGAATGACTCTTATTGGAGTAGAAAAAAACTTTATTTTACAAGACGATAGAGCTGATTTCACTCTACAGTAGAGTGTATTTTACTCTATTTAGACTGGGACCAAATGTTATCCTGGTAGAGTAATTTACTTTGCAAAATTTACTGTGAACCTTCATAGATTTCACGGAGGTACTCATACACTTCAGTGATGTCTCCTTTTGCTCTTCTGTACTGAAGGGTTGGCAGCTTTAGAACTTTTAGAACTGTTCACATAAGCCAGGTCTTTGACTAACATATTTGTAGCTTTTCTCTGAGCTCCTTCCAATGCTTGGCTTGGCAAACTGGGCTTGTCTTTCAGACACTGGGCAGTTGATGGCAGGAGAGAGAGAGAGAGAGACAGAGAGAGAGAGAGAAAACCCATATAATAAATGATTTATTAACCTCACTTGCTCGGTTAATAATCCTTAATATAAATTTGACTTTGATTCCCATTCATGGAACCTGACTGTGTCCTAGCATTTCATGTGCACTGTATCAGTCCTTCAAGGTTTAGAAGGGTACTGTCCTTGGCTGGGAAAGGAACCTGCAAAGGACTGGGGTCCCAATCAATCACACTGGTGGTATGGACACTGAGGAAACTATAGGACCGAAACCGTCTGAGAATGGTGACTATAAACTTTGCCAGATCACAGGATTTTTTTTTTTTTTTTTTTGGGTGGGGGGGGGGGGGGGTAGGATTACAGTGGGGTTACTGGCGTTTTGGGGAGTGGGGAAATACCACCAATTAAAACCCCACCCTACAGCCGCATGTCACCTGAACACACACATATAATGTAACATGGACATGCGTCACACTCAAAGTCAAACCGAACCCAACACCTCGTAAACTTAGAGACCGCCAGTACCCAAATAAATTTAACACAATCAGATGGTTTGGCAGGAGCAGAGTGCTCGCGTCATTACTCTGGTTTCAGTGACAGGTTGCCCTGTTCACCTCATCTGTCTGCTTTCTACAAAGTCAAGCCTTTTCAACCCTGGGAAGGGCGGGGGGGTGAGTGAAGCTCACGCTTTCGTCAGCACACGCCCATGCTTACGACATGCTCATCTGGCAATTTCACATCAACTTTGATGATTTTATCCACAGCCATTAAATGTTGGAAAGACTCAAATAACTTTTAAGGGGACATTTAAGATTCCCAGAGGAATTCCAGCAGAGTGTGTGATCTACTGTGTGAAAGCAGAAATAAAGGTTAATTAGTCTGATTAGTCTGTGGGAACAAAAAATTACACCACTCCCACTTGTGCTTCAAGGCTATGAACAGTCTTACTGTATTGTTACAGTGTTACTGTATTTAGAGAGCAGAAAAAAAACCACAGTGCTAATGATGGACAGATTTATTTTATTTTATTAAGGAATACAAAAAAAAAAAAAAATGATGATCCTTTTTTCACCAAACTGCCAGCTATAACCAAAATTGCAAAAGCAGTGTTGTGGAAAATAATGCAAATAAAGGTGCAGGCTGGAGAAGGTTACACAGCAACAACACAGATTTCTTAGTTGAAAAATGATGAAGCTTAAATGGAGACTGTAGTATACGTATGTATTGTCACATTTAGAACTCTTATAATAATTATAATAAGTAATTATATATACCTTCTTGCCTTACTGCAAGAAGGTCATGGGATCACTTCCCACCTGTTCCTTTCTGTATGGAGTTTGCATGTTCTCCCCGTGCTCCAGCTTCCTCCCACTATCAAAAATATGCAGGTTAGGTAAATTAATGACATTAAATTGACCACTGGTGTGAGTGAGGGTGTTTGTTTGTCTATTTGTGGCCCTGCAACAGACTGCTGTCCTGTGCAGAAAATACCCTTCCTCACACAGTATGACTGCTGGGATAGGCTCCAGCCCCACATGGCCTTTGACTTGAGTAAGCGGGTATAGAGAATGAATGAACTACTGAATGATATATGTATGAATCTCTTTGTGTGACTGAATATATATATATATATACACACACACACACACACACACACACACACACACACACACACACACACACTACAACTACGAAGCACAATCAAGGATTTCTGATGTCTGCCAATTTGGATCTGGGTCACCTGCAAACTTCAGTGGAGTCTTCCATGCCCTAATATCTATCTGTGGTGTAAATTTGGTGAGAATCCATGAAGTAGTTTTGAGGTAATCCTTCAAAGCCTATATAAAGTGAAATCTTGATCCAGAATCTGGATCCAGATCTGGATCACTTCCAAAATAAGTTCAAAGATGAATACTGGTACGTTTTTCTATATGAAAAAATGACAGCACCCATGGAGAGTATTTACAGTCTTTTTCAAACACTATCATGTGGTCACTGTATTTACTAATTTATTTTTAATCATTACCATCATGCACTCAATCCAATAAATATTTCTGCTATGATGATAATAATAATAATAATAATAACAACAACAACAAAGACCTCTCTTCTTCTGTCTTCTGTTGAAACCTTCCAAAATCATTTGAGCCGAGATTAGCACAGCCCCGTCTCAACGCCCCCATGAATTGCTGAAAGTGACACCATGCATGGTTATTATACAATTATATAACATGACGGCTCTCATTTTTCACCATTAAAAAGAAGATGGGCCTGTACTCCACTGCAATAGGACCTATGCAGTGTGTCAGTGCAAGGAAGAGTGTGTGTATAAAACAGTTGTGCTCAAACGTTTACATACCCTGGCAAAAGTTTTTGTTTTTTGGATATTTTTCAGAGAAGTATGAATGATAACTCAAAAACTTTTTTTCACTCATGGTTAGTGGTTGTGTGAAGCCATTTATTGTCAAACAGTCTTGTTTACTCTGTTTAAATCATAATGACAACACAAACTACCCAAATGCCCCTGATCAAAAGTTTACATACCCCTGTTCTTAATACTGTGTATTGCCCCCTTTAATATCAATGACAGCTTGGAGTTTTTTGTGGTTGTTGTGGACGAGGCTCTCTGATGGTAAAGCTGCCACTGAATATGTCTTTGACTTTATTTACATCAATTACGAAGAAATACAAACAGTGTGGCACTCTATGGTAAATCTGCATGGAGTAGACAGTTCTCAAAAAATGAGCAAGAGGGAGAAGAGTGAAGAAAGCCACCAAGACACCCAGACAACCTCAAAGAAGTTATAGGCTTATGTGGCAAGCCTGTATGTGGCACTTCAAAAAAAAAAAAAAAAATGAAGATGTGGAGCATGTGCATAAATGCTATAAGGAGCTAATCAGTGTAGCGGCAGAAGTTAGAAACTTCACAAAGCAGCACACAGAGTAAATATAAAGTTTTTTTATCTGACCTGTTGCATTCTTTCAGCCAGATTCATCATCACAGCCTGACAAAAACTGTTATCCACATAAGACGCCGTTGTTTTGGAAGACAATGTCTAGAAATACTTTAAAATCGTGGAAATTGCTTGTGAATAAATACACGTTTTTTAAAGAAGTCACTCGGTGTTTGTCTGCTCCGGGGACATTTCTCAGCCTGAGCTGGAGGAAGTTGCCACTTGTCCCATTACCACCAAGAAGAAAAAATAACTTATTTTAAAAGCTGGATGACTTTTCAGCAGTTCTTTTATTATTATCAACAGTCACAGTGCTTACAGCATTTGTTGTCTCTTCAACATTCTGCTAGTAAGGAAAATAAATCCCATTAAGGCCCCCCATCACACTTAGTATGAATGAGCGTGAACAAAGCCAACTAAGGCAGAATGCAAACAATACCAGGATTCGTGCCACATCTGGGGGGAATAAGAATTGCTGGCATATCCAGCGGGACATACAGGATATGCCATGATGGGTGTTCCACAGCTGTCAGCTTTTCCATCATGGACATGACAGCCGCCCAGATGTGTGCACTGCACTGCGCAGTGATCATATTGCACTCCGGTCACCGTTCGAGCCTCCTCCACCTCCGCTGCACCTCGACAGTGTTGGATCGTGGTGTGTGTGTGTGTGGGGGGGTTGACACTTGCACACCACTTGTGTTGCTTGGGGGGGGTATGGGGGAGACACGACACACTCGCACACCATTTATGTTGCTTGGGGGCAGACACAACACACTGACTGCCCTTTGAGCTTTCGCCACCTGGACTGCAGCTCAAAATTGTGTCCTGCACTCTACATTCATGCTGGCCGCGCGAATGGCCCCACATTTTCTAAGTGCCCAGCGACTGCTGTTGGAAGTTCATGGGTAGCACCTCAATTCTCGCCGAGCATGTATTGAATGGCCATATGACGCCATTCGCCCTCATTCGACGACTGGTGTAAAGGTTAGCTCATTCACCACATTCGGCCAGGGTACAATATGGCCGAGCAGCAGCTTGACCATGGTCCAAATGGTCCGACCTGCAGACAACATGCTGTACGAATGTTGCGACCACGGTCAGATGGCAGTACGACCTCATCTTGATGCTGTTTGATTGGGTTTCCAGCATAAGCATGATGCGAATGTGAAGTGCATGTGCTGTGGCCGAATGGTTGTGCTGACGCTATATGTGGCATTCGAGGCGGCTCTGATTTTTCACGACTGCCATTTGAATCCTCCTCCATGTGCTATTCAGCCTCAATCATGTTATGTGTGAAGGGGCCATCACTTCAATCTACAGTAATTGACCCACCAATGTTGAAGCTTCACTTTCCATTCACAGAAGAAGGGAACATTTTGAGCCTCCAGCAGTGGTGGGCACAGATAACCAAAAAATTTATTTTGATAACAGATAATCAGGTAACTGAAAAGTTATCTTTGATAAAGATAAAACGATAAACCACCCAAAAATGTATCGGAAGTTACAGATAACACATAAATTCCAGTGTTGTCTCTGGTACATTTGCAACTACTAACACGCTGAATTTGAGTTTTAACACCACGATCGCGTTTGGAAGCAACAAAAGAGTCAAACAAGTCAGCATTTTGTTGTTTGAACATGCCTGCTGGATCCTACACAGCACTGAAGCACCCTAAGAGCAGTCACAAAGCCAACTCTACCAATCACAATGTGTCAGTCAGGCGGAGGTCTTGAAAAGTAAAGGCATCCTGACTTATGGTTTTGTGTGAATACTGATAGAATAACTCCATTAATGTCAATTCTGTCATTTGTACAAAGTTAAAATATAACATATATCTTTTAATGTTGAATAATGCACCAATTCTGAGGTTTTGTAACACACACACAGATCGCAAAGGATTCTGGGTAAAATGTACCTCTGCTAAACACTGATTGGTTCAATCATTCATTATGTAAACCAACACGTTACTGTGACGTGTGTCGTGTGTTGGTGTTTACAGATAATTGAGATAAATGTGCTTTTGTAAAATATTCAATTTTTTATTTGTAAAAACAGGCATTTTTACGGAGCCCTGGAAGTGTCATTGCACAATGTTTTACATGTGGAGAGAATGTGCGCACGTTTTATTATGTTGTAAAACGTGCACTCAATATTGTTGACACATAAATGTTGGCTTTACACTGTGCAAGAGAATTTTTAGGACCGAGTTTCAGGTTAATCGCGCGTCCTGCATCGTGTAGTGTACATGAAGTAACAAGCTGCGTTTAACATCTGACGACCACCTCCTGATCGCCGATCGTATGGTTGAATTGATATTATTCTGGTCGGCCGTCGTGACGCTATCCTGCTGCTGCAGAGCTACAAGTGTCCAACCACTCGCACTGTGCCTGTGCAAACACCGCAGAGCTGTCTTGTAATGTTTTTTGTTGTTTTGTTTTTAAACTTCATTTGTAAAAAAAAAAATAAAAAATACTGCCATGAACACCACTGACCAGTAGATGGCAGTAGAAGCCTTGAAATCTTTCCAAAACAAAATCCCAGATAATCCGTCTGCTACATTTAAGATGCGTGGAATTTAACAAACACAAATACAGTAATGTCTATAAACCCAGATAATATATTCACAAGAGTTTTAGGCACTAGAGTTTAATGCTGCTGTCCGTGGAGCCTGAACAGAGTGTCTGAAATGCATTTGTCCTGCCCTGAACGTACTGAGATTACCCATAATGCACTGCTGGGCTCAGCATGTGCTCACAAAACCTTAAAAATTAGCACATTATTTTAAAACTAAAACATATATCTCATATTTTTACTTTAAAAAACTTCAGACTTGACAGTAATTTTAAATAACTTGTCCAAAACAAACAAATGTATGCCTCTGGATGACTTGGGTGATATTGCCAGCATATCAGTATGGTATTAAAGGAAGTGTGTGTGTCCGTCCGTCCGTCCGTCCGTCCGTCCGTCCTTTGCCTGCAGAGGTAGAGTGGGTTTCCCTGGAATTCTCTCTACTGTTTGTAGAGAGTAGAACTATATACATCTGTTAGGAAACTTTTACCAGCTAGGTCTCAACTAATTTTCATTTTTTAAAATGTTGGCTGTTTTTCAGCTGGGTTTGCTGCGTTATCGGTCTAAAAGTTATCGGAGGACAATACATCGGAAGATAATTAGTCCGATAATGGTTTTTAAAGTTATCTAAAAAGATAATCTGATAACAAAAACATTATCTTCAATAATTATCTGTTATCGGATTATCGGAAGTGTGCCTACCACTGGCCTCCAGATACCTTTGTTTACAGGTGACACTGTGACAGACAGACAGACAGACAGACAGACAGACAGACAGACAGATAGATAGATAGATAGATAGATAGATAGATAGATAGATAGATAGATAGATAGATAGATAGATAGATAGATAGATAGATAGATAGATAGATAGATAGATAGATAGATAGATAGATAGATAGATAGATAGATAGACAGACAGAAGATGAGAGGAAGTACTATTCGTTGCCCCTTTAAAGCAAATATGTCAGACTGGATGGATTTTCTGCCAGGAAAGTCGTGTTGCTGTCCCTTTCCTGATGGGGTGGAGGCAGCGGGGGGGGGGGGGGGGGTGATGTGCATAATGCATTACAAGGTATGAGGCTGGTAAGGAGCTGGTGCTGTGGGAATTTAAAGGCATTTGTGTTTGTCACACCATTCAGGAAGTCTTGCTGCATTCTGAGGCAAATCTGAAATGACGGCTGAGAGTGGAGGATGACTACCGTTTCAGCAGAATTTGGGCCTGAGAAGGAGGAAGTTGGTGAAGGAAAGTGAAACAGGAAGTTTGAGCATATGTCTGTCAGCACTGATATGCATATATAAATAGAGAGAGACACAAAAAGGACATCAATATTAGTCAGTCTCATTCCCATTCTCATCCCACAGGGGTTGGGTCAAGTCCAATTTGGAAGCATGTGCTGATGCTATGCATCGCAGCATCCCATATACAGCCGGTACAACCCCACATCTTGGATGGCAACCACCCAGGCAAGCAACTGATTTATCCCCACCTCTCAAAAGTAACACTCTATCGATGACAGCAAGTTGAAACTTGGACATCCGCCTGATCTTTTAGAGCTGCTGGAGGAACCTGCTTGCTGGATCATTTCATGCAGGGGATGAAAATTTGACACGTCTCATGTTGGATTAATTCAAATCAGAGTGTTGGATGGTGGTCAAGTCCACATTTAACCCATTCACACAGTACCCCAGTTTGCTCTGCATCTGGAAACTGAATATCCACATGTATATCTCTGTGATAAAATGTGTGTGAATCTTTTGGCCTCTCCTGTTGTATTACCTGGCAACAAAATCTGTTATTGCTCCCCATGTTGATTTGGCAGTTGTCCTTCCTGATTTAACTCTGAATGTACAAGATTTGCAAACTTTCTGTATATTGGGGATCACAAATATGAGTGTTTGTGATATAATAAAAAATACATAATGCAATAATGGAACCACAAATACGAGATTGTCAAAATAATAAAAAATGGGTTTTCTATGAATGCAAATAAAAATACATCTTTAACAGTATACAAACAACCTGTTCTCGTGTATAATACAATAATTTATATATTTATACCATTTTTTTCACCATCTTCTCTCTGTCTGATGTCGGCCCGGGACACAAACATGCTGCACAATTCTTCTCTTAAAAACTTTAGAGCTCTAAAGGTTTGAGATGTCCACATGCTACGTTTAGCTTATGCTTCGCACAGGAGACACACAGTGTCGCTGCAGCAACCAACCAGTCCTGCTTTACAACAACTGTCGCAACAGCCAGGCTTTGAGAGGGATTTTTCTCCTCGAAACTCCACGGATCCGAGGACACTTGATTTGTATCTGTAACATACAGATCAGTATCCGTGGACTTATAAAACTTGCACAATGTCATAAAAAAGAACACTTTGCGATAGACATTTTAAAAACTCAGCGACGATCACAATTACAGGGTAAAACTCTAAAACCCCCCCTCCTCCCCATGATGACATCTGCGGAATTTCGCGGATCTGCGGAGTTTTCACAGCCCTGCCAGCTACAGTGTGTGCAAACCTGGTGAAGACTTACAGGAAATGTTTGACCTCTGCCATTGCCAACAAAGATTATGTTACAAAGTATTGAGTTGAACTTTTGTTACTGACCAAATACTTACTTTCCATCATAATTTACAAATAAATTCTTTAAAAATCCTGCAATGTGATTTCCTGGATTTTTTTCTCATTTTGCCTCTCATAGTTGAAGTGTACCTATGATGACAATTACAGACCTCTCTCATCTTTCTAAGTAGGAGAACTTGCACAATCAGGGACTGACTAAATACTTTTTTGCCCCACTGTAGGTTTAGGGTTACAGTCATTCTCTAAAGATCATTATCATCATCATCATTCTATATTATAATAGCCAAGTGGCCTCTGTGTGTATGCGTGTTTGGCTTTGATCATGCAAAAACTGGCGACAGCTGACATTTGCAATGTGGTATGCTTATGTATTTTAGGTCAAGGATGAACCCTGTGAAAACGGAATGTTGATAGGACAAATACGTTTGGAGAAATTAGAAATTTTAGCTAACCAATAAACAATGGATGTTGTGCTGCAATGCACCATGGGAGTTTGTGGTTTGGGGATTTTTAAATGTTGTTATTGTGGCTCATGTTAGTTTAACAGTGTTGTTAGTATTATTGATTTATTGTGTTTTTGTCATTCAGTTGGCTTAGTCAGTTTAAGTTATGTGTTATGTTGTGGTTATCATGAGTGAGTTACTAAGTGTCATGTTTGCACCATTAGTGAAATGTGTATTGCTTTTAATGTCTTTGGCCCTGTCTCTATTTGTCAAATTAAAAGCACCTGTTTACATCAAAATGCAGAAAAGACAAACAGCTGTGTGTGCGTGCATGTGTACATGTGTGCGTGTGTGTGCGCAATTTTGATCACACAGAAACAGGGGAGAGCTGACAAATGCTGTTTGGTATTCTTATGTATTTTGGGTCAAGGATGAATGGCGCCAAAACCAAAAGTGTATAGGAGCAATATTTGTAGAGAAGCTACATATATTAGCTAACAACACTGAACAATGGACATTGGTATTCACATTTTGGACTCACACACCAATCCAGCAGGGGGCAGTAAAAATATTTATATATTGAAAGTGTGTACGTGACATTATTTAGTAAGTTCAGTGTAAGTACATAACATCATAAATGGATTGCATTTACACAGCACTTTTCCATCTGTATCAGAAGATCAAAGCACTTTACAATTATGCCTCGCATTCACCCATTCATACAAACACACTCACACACCGATGTCAGGGGGACTGCCATACAAGGCGCTCACTACACACCGGGAGCAACTGAGGATTAAGAACCTTGCCCAAGGGACCTTAATGATTTTCCAGTCTGGCTGGGTTTTGAACAGAGGATCCTCTGGTTTGAAGTCCAACGCTTAACCACTAGACCATCACCTCCCCCATAATAACATAATTATAAACATGTTAAAAATATATGGATGACACTAGAAAGTGAAAACATTCAGACACCATTCCAACTCATTATAGAAACTTTGTGTAATTTAGTACAACCCTTTTAAATTGTCAGCTACCTAAACATCACCCAGTCAAAAGCTCATGAATCCCCATGGGCATTATGCTAGTAGTATATTTATCTGTGTATGTATGTACCCCCCCCCCCCCCCCACAACCACACACGCACACACACACACACACACACACACACACACACACACACACACACACACACACACACACACACACACACACACACACACACACACACTGCCCACTGGGCTGGGTTTTGCCAGTAACAATAATAATAAGTAAACAATGATTTACCACTTTTTATTTTCGCTCGGATGATCCACCATCTTGAATTCAGTGACATCATCACTACCATCTCCACTGTGACCCTGATGATCAAGTTGCCGGGGAAGTGTTGGTCAAGTGGTTAAAGTGGTGATCTTTTGACCATAGACTCCTCGCTTCAAATCCCTGTCAGACTGAAAAATCACTATGTGCCCTTGGGCAAGATCCTCAATACCCAAGTTGCTCCCGTGTCCAGTGAGCACCTTTAGCACCCTGACGGGAATGTGAGGCATCACTGTAAAGTGCTCTGACCATTAAACAAAGCACTAAATATATAAGGTGTCTCAAAAAAATGTACCCAAAACTATTTTGACAGCACAGAAAAACCAATCAATATTATCAGACATTTTCTGCATGACCATGTGGATGGATGGATGGATGAGATTTATTGTCAATGTCATTACAAGTGCAACAACAACGAGATTACATCCACACTCAAATTGCCACAGACAAGATACAGCAATTAATCCACAGTTATTACTTGTTTACCGTAATAATGGCACACATCACAATGAAGACAACACATATACATTTGACATTGTTTATGTGCACTAAACTTGAAACAGTCCGAATTGAGGCGATGTGAGTGTGTGGTAGCCGTAGCAACAGGAGTCGCACCGCCGCCAGCTTGGGGGGAACCGGGACCTGCCGCAGCTAAAACTGCACAGCCCCCGGAGGGGAAAAGGGGTGGCGTGAGTGGTGGCTGGGATGGGTTGTGTGATGGGGCAGGAGGGGAGGTAGGGGGTGGTGGAGCATGCTTCAGTCTTTGTCCATGTGTGAGTCAGTATCTGTCCTTGTGTGCTGGAGTAAGAGGGATAAGGAGGCAGCCAATGCTCCCCAAGGCTGTAGAGATTCTTCTGGAGGAAAACAAGTGGGCATTTTGTTCTTCAGAGGCTGATAAGCATGCCGTGTTTGTGACTGAGCAGTGAAAACACTTTTACAGCTTCACATGAACAAACCAGATCCCAATATATAAATTTTCCCGGTCTCTGAAATCTTTCACCTTCCCCTGCAAGGTGCGCATTTGCTCCAAGATGTTATCCAATTTGCATCTGAGTTCAACAGTTAACGCAGTCTGAGAATGCATTGCCTTGCCCAACTCATTAATCATGACGGACAAGTGAGGGGTCGTGGTTTGGTGGCAGCCGTCTTGCCAATTTTCCTGTAGGTCAGGGCAGCACATAAGCCAATAAGTACCAGCCCTTTTACTATGAAACCAAATATGAATAAATCCTCACCATCCTCCACAGAGAATGGCACAAAGCATGCGACACGCCATGTCTCCCAGGCATCGAGAACAAAGCCCGCAGGGTAGATACCATCTGGGCACGCAGGGTCCCCCGGCCCTGATATTCTTGTAGAAAAAATAGTGTCAATAGCATTCAGAGACCAGCTGATCAATTCCATGGTTAATCCAATATAGTTTGAAGAATTCACAGTGTGGTGAAGTAGGGACTTTGAAAGTTGGAGCAGAGATAGAGGAGAGAGGAGGAGATGGGACCGCCCTCGCAGGAGTCCCAAGCAGATGTAGCAGATGTGGCCGAAGCATGTAACTTTTCTCCCCATTGCACAGGTGTTAGTTCAGTCTTTCCTTTTTGATGTTTTAACCCTTTATCTTTTACACCACATGATCAATGTAACCTATTCACCTGAAGTTTCCTAAGAAACAAATCACTCATCTCCAGTTTTCTGGAAAGCCACGTAGCAAATTCAGTCTCCTTGGCATTTGCTGGGGAGTTAGTTCGCTCTGAGACTGAATTTTGTATGGAAAGAGATGCAAGTTAGCCTGTAGGATGCGCTGTACAGAACTCAACGATTTTTGTTCTCTGAATGACGGTCAACTGCGGCATTTTTCCTGGACTTCAATGTCTTGCAGAACAAACTTTAAGGTTCCTGAAATGGAAAAAAACACCATTATTTCTCAGTAAAACCATTTCCTGGTGTTCCTGGTGAGTACTTTTGGGTACATTTATTGAGACACCCTATATTTGCACTCCATTTAGCTCCCAGTGGAAAATTAAAGGATATGCACAAGAAGTATGTGCAAACGTTTTTTCCATTTTTTCATATTTTTTATGACACGTTTTTGAAAAAAGCTTGACCCATTCAAGGAAAGTACAATGCAGGACACACTGCACAAGTGGAGAGAAACATGATTTACATGGGTTGCTTAGTCTAAAAATCTCATGTTTTTTTTTTTTGTTTGTTTGTTTGTTTGTTTTTTGTTTGTTTGTTTTGTTTTTGGTTGGGGGGGGGGGGTAACAGGGTAGTGTAGGTGGAACATTTTTCCACAACTATTAATAAAAAATTGACCTTCACTGTCTTTTGGAAATCAACCATCAGAATATGTTCCAGAGGGCTCTTTCTAAATGAATTTTCCTGCTTTTTTTCATATGACAACATTTTCTATTTTAAATTACAGAGAAACTGAAAGCCATGATTCAATATTTATACTAGCAGCTAGTCTCATGCATCTGACACTTTCAGATATACTTATGCTAAGGTCAGACATACTCTAGATAAAAGCCACTGACCCCTGCTGGGGGGAATTCTGGCATGCCTGGCATGGCATGCTGTGCTGTTGTGTGTTTGTGGTTGTGTGTGTATGTGTGTGTGTTCATATCTGCCTAGTGGAGTCAACGTATTCTCTTCATGGAAACCAGTAAGGCATTTTTGAGAAAGTGTGGCGGTCTTGCAGATTTTCACCTTGCCTGGCTCAAAGTGGCAGGGGGTCATGGTGGGGGCGATAAAAATGAACAAATGGGTGGTGTGGGGTACGAGCTGCTCCCTGCCGCTGATGAAAAGGGTGCAGAGGTGTGGACAGACAGGAAGCAGGTTAGTCTGAAAACAGTCTCAGCTCTCTCTGGCTCTCTGCATAGCATTGAGTTTGCAAATGTATTAAAAATAACTTTGGAATTTCTGATTAACACTGTTGGTTGCAACTTTTAAATCCTTATCAGATGTGCACGATGTCATATTAGAGGCTTGCAAACATGTTCTTCCTTTCCAACCACTGTGACATACTGTCGTTCTCTTCAGATATTGCTTTTACAATAAAATGATTGAACAATATTTGCCATAAGGAAATCAGTACGTGTCAAAGCTGGAAGCTATTTATTTATCTGTTGTGTTAGTCATTGCCATGTGACTAGGTTCAGCTGTGGTCAAGTTCCCAAAGGTCACTTATCTAATATTAAACAAAACTTTAAGGGTTGTTTAAACATTTACCCTATTGTGTAAGTATAACGTGGTTGCTATGTATGAGGTGCATGCAAAAAGTATGCAACCTTATTTTGTCCCACATAGAAAAATGAAACATTGGAATTGTTGTTTGGTGGAGAGGTGTAGGGAATCATCTTCAGAATGTGTGATTTTCTTTTTTTTTTTTTCTAGTCCACAGAGCACATCAGACATAAGCATGAAACCAAGGAGTGAACACTATGTCGGCTTTCAACATGACGGAAAAACTTGAGGCGAGGACTTTTGAGGGAGGATTTGGCCACGCACAGAGCTTGTCCAGACTTTCCTGGCCAAACACATAATTCCTGTAATTCGTTCAGACTTCCAGATCTCCTGATATGGCTCTCTCTTTGGCTGTTCAAAATAACACAAACAGGGACTCTATTGGAGTTATGAGAAGATTTCACATGGAATGCGATGTCCCAACTGAACACCATTACAAAGGAGGACGTCCAGAAATGCTTCTATCAATGGCAGAATTGCTGGGAGAACTGTGTGAGAGGGATAGCAGGGATCCTGAGGAATCACACAAGAAGTGTGTTTGGCCTGGAAAGCCTGAATTAGCTGAACTGTATTAGCTGATCAGAATTAACAGTTGTGGGACTTCGAGATGTGGTTGTTTCTCCTTTGCTGTTAGCAACTTCGGCACAAATTTCCCTGACATTCGCTGTATGCCCAAATTATCCTTCAAAATAGAACCTGTGCTAATCCCCACATTCTTGTATGGTGACACAATGGTCGTCCATTACCAAAGCCTGTTAAACATCAGTAATATGCAAACATGTGTATCAATCAATATTAAAATCCAGTCAACACATTTAATTGAGACTGTGGCAATGGTATACATATAAAGTGTCTGTCATGAATGTGTTAATGCATGAGTGGCTGGAGACATTCATTGATGTGCGTGCAGTATACATTGGAACTTTTAAGCTTGAGAACTTACATTGACATTTTTTTTTCAACTTATCCCCTCAGTGTGAACACTAGATTACAAATGGTTGTTTAGCTGCAGCATTTCTGGAATTGTATGTTCTGTCAAACTTGTGCATTTTGTTTTGCGGGACTAGCTGTAGGAAATGGCTACCTCACTGAGTCTGGCTTGCTTCAGGTTTCCTCTCTGATAGGTCTTACTAAAGTGGTTAATGAGCTCCTGTTTGCAATGGATTTGGACACCACTACAGTGCTGTTGCTGTTAGATGTTAGTGCTGCGTTCGATACGGTGGATCATCATATTCTCCTTGATAGGCTGGAGAATGAGTTTGGTATTTGGGATTTTTCTGGGAATGTCCTTGCATGGTTACCACCATACCTAATCTAATCACTGTGTCCTGTACAATAATATTACCTCTAAAGTTGTTGCCATGAAATGTGGAGTTTCAAAGGGGTACATCTTAGGCCCCCTGCTTTTCTCCATTTACAATGTACCCCTTGGGCATATACTGTGGCATTATGGGATTACTTTTCATTGCTACACTGATGACACTCAGTTGTACATGCTGATAGCTCCTGGTAATCCCATACACATCAAGGCTGTAGAGGACTGCCTTGCATCAGTAAAAAATCCAGCAATTTCTTACTTTTAAATTTGGACAAGACCAAAATGATGGTCCTTGGTCCAACAAGACATCGACATAAGTTTGACTAGCTAATGCTTAACCAAGACTCGTGCGTCATACATCACACTAACAAAGTGAGGAAACTTGGGGTGATTTTTGATCCCACCCTGTCCTTTGACGTACACATCAGAGAAATCATGAGGACTTCTTTCTTCTACTTTTGAAACATAACGATGATTTGATACATCCTGTGTCTGATGCAGAGATTATAATCCATGCATTTGTCTCTTCGAGATTGGACTACTGCAGTGTTCTTTTCTCTGGTATACTGCAGTCCAGCATTAGGGGTCTCAAATTAGTTCAAAATGCTGCAGCCAAAGTTTTGATGAGAAGCAGAAAATTCAACCACATTACACCAGTTTTGGCCTCCCTTCACTACTTAGTTGACCTAAATCCACCCTACGTACCAGCCCGTGCTCTGCATTCTCAGGGTACAGGATTACTTTGTGTCCCTAGTGTGAATAAAAAGTGCAGGCTACAGAGCTTTCTCTTATTGTGCACCTGTTTTGTGGAATGATCTCCCTGGGGAGAAAAAAAAAACAGAATCCACAGAGACATTCAAATCCAGACTAAAGACACATCTATTCTCCCTCTCAAATGGCTAACATACTGGCATAATATAGAGCTATGCTTCCTATCCCTTTAATTCATCTTATTGGCAATGAAACAGGTCTCTGCCTCACTTCATCTAAATTCTGGGTCTGTGAGTGAAGCTCAGGGCTAGCTGCTTCCCTGTTGATTTACTGTTGGTGAACGCATAACTTAGGTGCAGTTATTTCCGGCTGAATCATTCTGCTTTTTCTCTCTGTTCAAGGTACTGAAGTGACTGCATGAGGTTGATGGCTGTGCATCACAGGGTGCTGGACTGACCACGAGGTGCCCTAGCTGAAGCTGACACAATGGCCCATGGACCATCTTACTGAGGGGGACCTCTCTGAGCCACGGCAGTCTGTTTAAAGAATGTGGTCTTCCATGACAGTTTTTACGAGAGTAAAGCTAACAAGGCAATAGATGGACGCTGGTCCTGCACCTCAGGGCGCTGGCCCTATCTCATGATGCCCTGCCTGTGGTGCCAATGATTGTGTGCTCACCTCAATAATGCACTCTGTGTTTGATGCTATTCTGCTTTTTCTGTTTCCTGTTTCTTCAGCTTGATAAAACGTAAAACTTTTGCAACTGTTAGAATGGTCTAAGCAGTGGGTCACACACCCTTGGCCTATACCTTATTTGTGTATAGTGCTTTGATGTGACTTATGATTTGGTGCAGTATAATTAAACTGAATCATGTATGGTTCCTGCATTGTATTCACAAACACAAACAGAAAATCTTTTCATTATTTTGCACCAAGCAACCCCAGTTCATCTACTGCCCAGGGGTTTGTCCTATGATTGAACCATCAGTCATTTACCATGGATTGTGATTGAATTAGTTCAGTCACAGATACAAGCATGATCCTGCATACTATGTCAATAGCTTTAGGCAGATATCCTATTGCTGATATGTGGCAACTGATTGCTCACTTCTGTGGCTCAAAAAAACAACTGGATACCCAATCAGGACATGCTACAGTGTGTAATATGTTGTAATAATGGCACTGGAAAATGTAATGACCAACTGGGATCATTTTGAACAAAATCATGACATTGCAACACATTCTGATGCACACATATTAATAACTGGATGTAATCCGTATATATAGTGGGTAATATTCATCTTTTAATGTATGTTTGTATTTCATTCCTGCATCTTGAAAGAAATTGTTTCTGCTTGAAAGTGGATTTTGCTGCACAATTATGTTGCTGACAGCTTACAGTTAAATGTTAAAATTAAAATACAATGCAGATTGTTTTCTGTTTTGGAGCAGACAGATTTCTTTGACCAGAAAAGAAAGATGAGAAAATAATGTTATTCAGAAACATTCTGATCACATGAAACTGATGTACATGTTTAAATCTTTTTTCAGTGTAATAGTCATCCTTAGTCCCATGAAAGGCATGGTACACTCTTCATCAGAAGACAGTTTTCAAATGTTAACAGATACATTTTCTCTTTGTAGTAACATGTTATTACAACCACAGACATTCGTGTATATAATGCACACGTGCTGTGTGCATTATATACACGAATGTCTGTGTGCATGCCCAGTAGCATTTGTGCATGAGGCTGCATTCAATGTCACTTGTAACTTACAGTAATCTGGTGTATGATCATGTCTAATACTCACACACTCACCTTCAACCGCTTAGTCCAGTCAAGGGTCGTGGGGGCTGGAGCCTATCCCAGCAGTCATAGAGCACGAGGCGGAGTACACCTAGGACAGGACGCCAGTCTATCGCAGGGCCACAAATAGACAAACAAACACATTCATACCCACTCGAATACCTATGGGCAATTTTGACCATTTTGACCAAGATTTGACCAATTTTGACCACCAAGATTCCAATCCACCTAACCCGCATGTCTTTGGATGTGGGAGGAAACCAGAGCACCTGGAGGAAACCCACGCAAACACGGGGAGAACATGCAAACTCCACACAGAAAGGCCACAGGTGGGGATTGAACCCATGACCTTCTCGCTGTGAGGCAACAGTGCTAACCACTAAGCCACCGTGTTGCCCATGTCTAATACTATGACACACAAATTTAGACTGCTGCTGTAGACAAACGGGCCTGTTAATGTCAATTTTGAAATAAGGATGACAATCAAGGCCAAACATTGGCAATGGGAGGTCACCCTAAGAACCTAAAAACTGTATGAATTTTGAATAATGTCCAGACTTCACTCTGCCAGTAAAGAGCAGGTTGTGATACCAATATGTAGATGTGGAGTTGATTCCTTGTCATGGTACCTGTCTCTGTATTTGGACAAGAAACTTCTGAAATGTTTCAACCACTCAGCGGCCAATGGTTACAGACCTTGGGTGGTGAAGTAACTTGTGGCTGACTGGCCTATCCAGTGGAATTGTAAACTATCATGGAGTTCTTGTTATGAAATCCAGGGGATAAACCTAAAAACGTTGCTGCAAAATATACTACACAAAAATATCTTACATAGGCATGTTGTATTCTTGTGTTTGTGGTTTCCTGTGAACATGACGTGCAGTATCTGGAGATTTTTTCAGGACCAACCAGCAGTACTTTCATACACTTCCGTGTTTCTTCAGGTTTTTCAAACTTGAAACCAAAGCAACAAACTGGGGCCAAGTGGACAGCAGAAGCATGTGTGCAAGGGGGTTCAGTATTGTGGAATAATGTGGTATTCATAGTGTGCAATGTAGAATAAAGGCCAGTGGGCATGTACTGCCTTATGTTTGGCTACTGTTCATGCCTGAAATCAAAATGTCCACTCTCCTCTTAAGTGCAGCAGGCTGAAGTATTTTCGTGCATTGCCGCTTACAAGGGATTACATGTTACTTTAGGTAATGGCACAGAGGTGTGGCTGCCAAGCTGTGGTCGAGACACATGCCAGGCCTTCACTTAAAAGGATGTGTCAGGGGTTAAGTGATCATAGAAAAGGAGGCAAGGAGCCACTGCTGAAGTTATTAGGCAGCATAGTTTCTCTCGTCAGCAGGTGGGAGGTGAGATGTGGAGTGAGTAGCAGGTGCTGCTCCGAGTCAGAGATCACAGCTGAACTTTAGGCTGCGATAAGCCCAGAGCCACTTAAATTACACCCCCACCTCTGGTCCTCTGCTTCAGCTTTCATGGTCTGTATGGGAGCAAGTGAGGTAGCTGAGGCTGCAAGTATGAGAAACAAAAGATGAGCAGTGAATGCATGCAAGCTTATTCT
This sequence comes from Thalassophryne amazonica, assembly GCF_902500255.1. Taxonomy (NCBI): domain Eukaryota; kingdom Metazoa; phylum Chordata; class Actinopteri; order Batrachoidiformes; family Batrachoididae; genus Thalassophryne; species Thalassophryne amazonica. The sequence goes on from NC_047104.1 coordinate 55,888,857, forward strand.
ATCACTTTCATTATGATTACACACATGAGCAAATCAGGCATGGCACAAACTGTATGTACACAAATGCAAACTCACATGACTGATAGAGTTCAAAAAGAAGTTTAATGAGCACAACAAGCAGGGGTTACACATGTGGTCCAGCAGTGAGGCAGAGGTAGCAGACAGATGTGTGAGGCGTAGTTCAATAAGCAGGCACATGTCAAAATACACAGTGTTAAGGCTATCAGAGGCAAGATAAACTGAGGTCAAAAACAGGCAAAGTCAAAATACCAGCAGGAAAAACAGGACAAAACGAAGCAAGGGACGAAGGCTGGAAAGTAACACAAAATCAACAATCTGGCAGTGAGCAGTGGAATTGTGAGGACTTAAATAAGGGGTAGACTAATCAAGGTGTAAATGGGAACAGATGTGTAGAAGGTACTGGAAGGGGCGTGACCGAGGAAGCTAGAAGTTGGTGCAAGAGGGTGCAGTGAGACAAAAGCAAAGCAGACTGGTGCAAGATAAATGAGTGACAAGAAAACCAACAGTACAAAACATGATGTGCTTGAGAAACAATAATTAACGTGAACAAAACAAAAGAGGAAAAACTAGGAAGTAATATATGTAATTATAATAAATGTATAAACGTGATGTAAAGAACAAATCATAAAGGGCAAAACAGAGTTCAGCTATGAAAGATGTCTCAAATTACATGCCCCACATATCGACCCCCAAAAACATGCTTATGTATTTC